>NC_089587.1:63042665-63242665 GCF_019320115.1 Miscanthus floridulus | reverse complement strand
GAGGCAGTTTCTCAATTGTTCAGGAAAAAAAATCTATAGATGCTGAACAGTCAACAATGTATCTAGTGTCACATCTGAGCATAAGAGTGTTCAAGACTTCAACATTGCGGTTGGTTATTTAAAAAATCACAAATCAGCATCAGCTCAAGAATAAGTCATATCTTAAACATTTGGCTTATCTACTGAGAAAAACCTAGGAGGCTAGGACTAAGTTATTGGCATTGCAGTATCCTGAACAGCTACATCAACAAAATATAACATTTAGTCATTTAAAGATAACATCCTGCTGAGCCAGCACGTTTGACATATTTTTCACATGTTTAAAACAATTTCAGGCACAAATTACCAAACAGTGCAGTTGATACTGATATAAGCACACAGTGGGGATTTGGACACGCATTCATTACTGCCCCTTTCCATCAAGAAAAAATCAGAATGTCCTTGTGTTATTCAGAAAAGTTACTAATTGATAACGATGTCAAGATGTTAAAAGCTTGACACCAATGCCAACAGCATTTTGTAGGTGCATTGGAACTCAACTTGTTAAAAATTAGTTCAACCAAAACAGAAGATGGAAAGAGAGCGAGGAACATACCATCCAGGCCTCCTGATCAGTCACACTGTCATATTCAGCACGTCCAATGTCCTTCAAAAAACTGTGCTCAGGTCCAACACCAGGGTAGTCCAGCCTATGATTCAAAAAATGGATAATTAGCCCACATGGCGGACAACAATATAGTCTTGTGAATGTAAACATAAAGAAAACCTACCCAGCACTGATGGAGTGGGGTTCAATAACTTGTCCATCATCATCCTGCAGCAAATAGCTCATAGATCCATGGAGAACTCCAACTTCGCCCTTTGTCAAAGTTGCCGCATGCTTGTCAGTGTCTACGCCATGACCAGCTGCCTCTACTCCAATCAGCCTCACATCTTGATCCTCAACAAACTCATGGAATAAGCCCATAGCGTTTGATCCACCACCGACGCAAGCAACCAACACATCCGGCTTGCCACCCCACTTGTCCAT
Organism: Miscanthus floridulus; assembly: GCF_019320115.1. NCBI lineage: Eukaryota > Viridiplantae > Streptophyta > Magnoliopsida > Poales > Poaceae > Miscanthus > Miscanthus floridulus. Next base: position 63,241,635 of record NC_089587.1, on the reverse strand, counting down.
GGCCTGCCTCCGGGTCTCCTTGCCAATAACCTTATGGAACTCCCTCACCATCATTGGGTATGGGTGTGGACCAGCGACAGAGCCCAAAATGTAGTGTGTAGACTCCACATTAGTGACCCAGTCACGGATAGCCTCAGAAGTTGCGTCTTTCAGGGTTGCTGTACCAGAATGAACCGCCCTGACCTGTTTCAGCAAAAAGGAAGCAAGATACGATAAGAAAAATATTCACATATCTAACAAATTCCATGCTACTCAGGTACTAATACTGAATTTTTTTTCTGGATAAGTACTAGTGCCAAAAACAACTGCAGGTACAAGCTCAGAATAAGAAAAGAAAGAGGTTTCCACCATACCTCTGCACCGAGAAGCCTCATCCGGAAAACATTGAGCGCCTGCCTCTCCATATCTTGCGCACCCATGTAGATGATGCACTGCAGCCCAAAACGGGCGCACACGGTGGCGGTGGCGACACCGTGCTGACCAGCCCCTGTCTCAGCAATGATGCGCTGCTTCCCAAGTCGCTTGGCGAGCAAGGCCTGCGCCACGGCATTGTTGATCTTGTGGGCACCAGTGTGGTTAAGGTCCTCCCTCTTGAGGTAGATGAGCGGGCCTGTGCCATCGGCGCGCTTGTAGTGCTCCGTCAGGCGCTCCGCAAAGTAGAGGGGGCTCTCACGTCCAACATAGTCCTTGAGAATACCGTCAAGTTCTTTCTGTGGAAAGCATGAGGGGGAGGTCAGATGTAACTCTTATATAAATACCAAACATAATTGCAAGTATCTAAAAATTACAGTAATTCCTTGTCATTCAGGGATCACAGCATGATGATCATATTCCTCGTGGTTCACAGCATTTTGATCATATAAATAGTTTATTAAGAGTGATAGATTCTATGCTTTTTTTTGTTGGATGGAATCATCAGATGAAAAGGTGCACTTTTCCTGCCCACCTACATGAAAATCCTCTCAGATTAGCTCACTGTCCCGGACCAAAAACAGTGAAGCAGAGTCCTTTTCTCTACGGTATATGCAGCGCCTACACGGCGGGCTTGCATCGTGGAAAGGGAACACAAGAGCGGAATCAATCGAGAAATCAAACAACCCCATAAGACAATCTTTCCAGGCCAGCCCATAAGATGCGACATCTCCTATATAACCACATACATACGGAAATTAGGCATCCAAAATTACGCATCCAAATCCCCCGCTAATACAAGCAAACTAGTAGGAGTCCGATACAGAGGAGAGGCGGCGGTAGCGTTACCTGGAACTCGTCGTCGGTGGCGAGCGCGTGGAAGGCGTTCTCGAGCTCGGTGAGCGCGTGCATGAGCGTCTCGGGGACGTACTTCCCGCCGAACTTCCCGAACCTCCCCATGGCGTCGGGCCTCTGCAGCCCCGCGACGACCGAGGCGCCGTTCCCCATCTCCACCGCCGCGGCGGCGGGGGACGCCGCCTCCGCGGCGACCGCCTTCGCCGGCTGCATTGCGGCCGCGGCCACGGCACCCCTCCGCGGGCGGGCGGACGACGCCACCCGCAGCACCGCGCGCGGATGGGTCGTCGCGGCGGGGCCTGCGGCAGAGGAGGCGGCGCGGGTAGGGCTGCGAATGGCGGCGGCGGCGGCCATGGGAACAAATCGAGGGGAGGGGGAAGAGAGAGGCTGCTGCGTGGTGGTGTGGGGTGCGGGTACCCGCCGGGCGGGTATATAAACTGGTGGCTCTAGGACTTCCGGCAGGAGGGGTTGGTGGCTCCACCGGATGCGTCTGGACCCGGCGCATGGACCGGGCGCTGCTCCCGGCTTGGATAGCGTGAGCTGGTGCTGGCGGACCGGGTGCGGAGATGGGAGAGGAGGGTGGGGTCGACGGATCGCGCCGGGCCCACCGGATCGCGCAGGCGGACTGCGGGTAACGACAGCGTGAGAAGCCAGCCGCTCTCGTTGCTCTGCTTTGTTTTGTTTTCTCTTCTCGAGCTGGTTTTGCGCCGGGTCCAGTAGTCCAGCCTTCCAGGGGCATTTTAGGGACGGATTTATCCGGAACATCCGTGCGCACCGTCCGACGTGGAGCGCCCTGCGTCGCCCGCTCCGGCCACCGCGGCCTCGGAGACGCTCGCGGTGAGGTCGACGCCGGCGGTGGTCGTCCGTCTCTCTGTCCATGCGTTTGGGATCCTCAGGGTGAGAATGGCGAGAGGTCCTTTTCAGTTTTATCACGGCTCAATTTCTCCTATTTATTTCCCCTCTTTTTCCCTATATATATATTATATAATATAAATAATATATATTCAATGGTTGTTTTATACTACTATTTTATCTATCATATATAAAAAAATATATATATAGTGCAGTAGTGCTTATGAGTTTATAGAAGTTCTGAGAGGTGTTCTAAAAAGATTGAATATTTTAGATTAAGGTTTTTTTTGACAAAATGATGAGCACAAAAAGAAATATAGACCGGCAAAGTGGAATATTTTGTGCCAACCAAAGAGCAAGGTGGTTTAGGAATTCAAAATCTAGATTTACAAAATAAGTGTCTTTTGAGCAAATGGCTTTTCAAACTTTGCAATGAGGAGGTGAAAGGTCCTTGTTTGGTTTTGGTAATTGAGTGACAACCTAGGTGGACTAATTGTGTTTATGTGAGATATACAGGTGATTAGTCCACAGGTACATGTGTGTGAGCAACATATGCCATGAAGGTGAAAATTGCTTGGAAATGTTGCAAAGCTCACACATGTGATGATGAAGGAGCTTAAATGCACATGAGACATGACATTGAGTCATGTGATCAAGGTGGAGAAGATCGAGACAAGACTTGGCTTGATGGACCGGTTGCAAGCGTAAAGGGCAAGTCGAAGGCTTTGGAGTGATGGACCGCGTGGCGGTGAAGCTTGAGCAAGACTTGGCGCCGATGGACGATGCCAACGGTGAAGAGCAAGTAAAGTCAAGATCGATGAACCAATATGATCATGTGATGATATGAAGTGGATCATATCATTGTTGATCATGTTGGTGCATGTGTTGCATCGACATTGGAGGAGATGGAATGGAATACGCAAGGCAAAGGTATAACCTAGGGCATTTCATTTCACCGGTCATAGGTGTGTAGAGAAGTTTATGACCGGGCTTAGGATAGATGGCCGTACTATCAAGAGGGGCAAACTTGTTTGCATATCGGTCATCTAGTGCCACTCGAGTGATCTAACTTTGCATTGTCGCTAGGATCGAGTGGCGTGGCAAGTTGAGTGACTAACATCCTTTGGGAAATGAGTGTGAAAAGCTAACATACATACACATAGTGGTGTACACTTAGTGGTGTTAGCCTATTTTCTATTGCGCCGGATGCAAATTCTTGTGGTTAGCTCATTGGAGCAAGGGTGAAGAAGTTAGAAGTGAAAACAAGTTGATCGCGAAGATGCTGGCGTCGGTCAACTGACCAGACGCTGGATCTGAATGCACCGGACGCTGGTAGGCTGCGTCCGGTCAGGCTGACGTACGATGACGCAGAAGTTGGAGTGTGACCGGACGCTGGCTGCGTCCGATCAAGTGTGACCGGACGCGTCCGGTTGAGGTCGGTACCTTACTGAAAACGACAGACGCTGGGGGTTCAGCGTCCGGTCAGTTGAAAGCTGCTGCGTCCGGTCAAGTCAAGTGACCGTTGGAACCGGGACACGTAGCCGTCTGCGAGCGACCGGACGCTGAGGTCCAGCGTCCGGTCAACACGACCGGAGCGTCCAGTCGGCCCGACCGTTGCCTAGTAAAGGGGTAACGGCTAGTTTAGCCCTTGGGGCTACAAATAGAAGTGGCCTTCGGCCATGGCTGGTGTGGAGCACCTTGGGGGACTTTATGTCCATGCTTGAGAGTGCTTAGGAGCCCTCCATCTCACACATACTTGATAGCGATCATCCGATTATGTGAGTGAGCGATTCTAGTGCGATTGCATCATGAGGTTGCATCGAGTGGCACTAGGTGATCGAGTTGTAAGCCGATGGTGCTTGTTACTCTTGGAGGTTGCCACCTCCTAGACGGCTTGGTGGTGGTCTCCGTCGAAGCGTGCAAGAAGCTTATGCGACGCTCCGGAGAAGTGCTTGTGAGGGGCATTGTGCTCGCCCCGCGGGAGCCGCGAAGAGCAACTATAGTAAAGCGTGTCATTGAGCTACCCTCACTCAAGGGGTAGGTTCTTGCGGCGCCCGACGTGCGGGCTTAGCGGGTGATGCTAATTAGCCGCTGAACCACCAAGTGAGCGGTCGACACAATGGGGACTAGCGTGTTGGCAAACACGTGAACCTCGGAAGAAAAATCATCGTGTCAACCTTATTCTTCCCGTTGGTTTGCATCCCCGTTACACAAGCTTACAATTACTTTTATACATATTAAGCTTGTATAGCTTGCTAATTACCTTCTTACTTGTGTAGCATAGAAGTAGCTCCCTTGCGTGGCTAATTTGGTTTTAGTAACCTTGTTAGTCATATTGCTTAGTTTGTGTAGCTAAGTATTTGCGCTCTCTAATTAGGCATTGGTTGCCTTGTTATTGAGCATTGCTAGCTTAGTTAGCTTTGTGTTTTTGCTTACTAGCATGTGTAGGAGCTCCCTTGTTGCTTAAAGTACTAGTGGCATAGGTTTGTGTAACCTTGCTCCTAGAATTATTTAGGAGAGCTCTAGCTAGCTCGGCACCTTAGTTGCATAATTAGTATCTTTGCAAGGTGCTAGAGAACATAGATAGAGGGGTGTAGTCTTGGCTAGACCGATAGTTTTAATTCCGCATTTGTATCGGTTAGCCGACGCGATTAAGTTTTAGAAAAGACTATTCACCCCCCCTCTAGTCGCCATCTCGACCCTTCAGGAGGGCACTTGGCAGGAGTTAATATGGAACAGGTACCTAAAGAACGAGACTCTAAGTCAAATTAAAAAGAAAAATGTGTTTTCTCATTTTTGGAATGGTTCGTTGGGAGTCAATGTTTTCTTAAGCCTGGGGAAGTTAAAACTCACTCGAACTCAAATTAGATTTTGGGAAGATAAATGGTTGGGCTCCAAAGCCTTGAAAATCCAATACCTGAATTTATTTAATATAGTGCGCAAGAAACAAGCAACAATGGCTGATGTTCTTAATTCCACCCCTCTCAATGTGTCTTTTATAAGGGCGCTAGTTGGGAACAAGCTGTTGGAATGGCGAAGTATAGTTGCGAGAGTTGCTTTTATTAACTTAAATGAGGGTCATGATACTTTTATCTGGAACTTAAATAATGGCATAAATACCTAGTCAATAACAAATTAAGGTTACCCAGGAAATTTGATATATGAAAGTGCCCCTGAACATTAAGATTTTTCTTTGGTTCTTAGAGAAGGGGGTGATACTGACAAAAGACAATCTTGCTAAAAGAAATTAAAATGGTAGTAAGGCTTCTTGTTTTTAGCACATCTAAAACTATCCAACACTTGTTTTTTATTGCCATTATGTCAGTTTTCTTCAGTGTGCTGTGCTTGTTTTGTTTGGCATTAATCCTCTAAGAAACACGAACCATCTTTTCAACAGTTGGTCGAAGCTAAGAGGTTCCAATCATAATCATTTTTTATTGACTGGAGCTACGTCGTTTTGTTGTGTAATTTGGATCACAACGAATGATGTGGTTTTTTATAAAGGTCACCCAAAAACTTTTTTTGCAGGTTCTTTTCAGGGGACACACTGGTTACGACTTTGGGCTCTCTATTGCAGCGCTAGGATGACGACAAGGAACGGATTCTTGACGCTTACAAGCTAGTAGAATTGAGAGCCCAGGAGTTCTTCGCATCGCATGGATGGTCCTTTATGTACCGTCTTAAACTATAGTCCTGAACCTGTAATAAGTTTTAATTATGGGTGTGCTGCTGTAATAAGTTTGAACTGATGCTTCTTCTTCTTAGAAGAAGGCTGAAGCCAAAAAAATTTCCATTATCTAAAAAATGAGTTTACGGAGGTTATAGGATCATTGATGATTCATGTGTGAAAACCACACAACCAAACAGGATCTCTCAAAAAAAAGGCTATGTTGGTTTCGCTGAAATTTAGCTTACATTGATGCTTATGCTAGAGGAAAACACTATTTGTTGGATGAAAAATACTGCTGAAATAGTGCTGAAGAACATGGCGAAAATCTCAATTGCCTCTAAAAAAATCCCAGGTGCCCTAAAAATCCAAAACAACACTTAACATTAATAATTTCTGAAAATCATGGCAGCAAATAGGCACGTGAGATTTCACAAAAGCCTTGTCGTCATTGTTTATGGATCAAGTCAACACGACGGCGTGGTCGACGCTTGAGTTGAGAGGTGCTTCATTCACTTGGTGTGACAGTGAAATAGTTAAAGGTCCTTGTTTTTCCTGGTGTAGCAGCAGCCTACAGTGTAGAGATGCAAGCGAGTTAGCTCGTGAACCTGTATATATATGTTTAAATTTGTAGGTTATTATGAACAACCTACAAAAATTAAGTCTATATAGAAAAATCTGTAGGCTAGTCTACTTACATCCTTACGGCTACTCGATTAGCAAGGGCCTGTTTGGTAGGGCTTCTCTCCGGCTTCGGCTTCGGTTCTGGCTCCTCCAGAGAAGCTCTACCAAACGTTTTTGCTAGAGGGGTTATTTTTCAGTAAAAATCAGAGGATCTGGAGTCATTTTGGAGAAGCCACAAATTATGGCTCCTCCAAAACGACTCTGGCTCCTTCGGAGGAGCCCCTTCGGACCAAACACCCCCTAATTCTACACGGATGAAATTGAAACCGGCATTTGTCATTGATTCCTGAAATTTTAGGTAGCAAATTCTCATGTAACATTTTCATATACTTTTTGTTATTATCGTTTACGGCTCAAGAGGTACGTCAGAGGGATGGGTCCACTTGGATTCGACAGCGAAATAGTGAAAGGTTCTTTCTATGTTTGGCCTGGTTTAGTTCCACCCCAAAATCCAAAAAGTTGCTACAGTACCTGTCACATCGAATGTTTGCGGCTCGTGCATGGAGCATTAAATGTAGACGAAAAGAAAAACTAATTACACAGTTTGGTGGGAAATTGCGAGACGAACGTTTTAAGCCTAATTAGTCAATGTTTGGACACTATTTACCAAATAAAAACGAAGGTGCTACAGTAGTCCTAAAATCCAAATTTCGCGAACTAAACAAGGCCTTTGTTTTATATGATGGGTTACTGAGGCTGGGGATATATATATGCAGTGGCGGAGCCTGGTGGGAAGCGATGCTGGGCATTTTCCCCCTTGGTCTGCCTTCACGCTCCGCCACTGGATGTATGTATGTTATCCACATGTATGAGATGCCATAGAAGACGCTGTATGTGATTTTATACACATACAAGACGTTGTATATGTGTATAGTGGCTTCAATTTTGTGCAAGTGTGGTCACACAACAGTTGTTGTACCTTTACGCTATACACACATTCTAGTTTTTTAATAAATTTATTTGAAGATATAAATGTTGCACGTATTTTTTATCAATCATGTCAAACTTGCGGTACGCACACCAACGGTGACAATTATTTAGGGACGAAGGGAGTAGGATTAGGAGTTTGGTTAATTAATTTGGACGTTGATGTGAAATTGAAAGGCCGGCAAAAGTCTAGTATATCATCTGCTCCACACTACTGAAAAGATTGGTCGTTGAATAAATGAAAGTGACATGGCAATTGGCTCTATATGTGCCACGCGCTGACACGATCTCTTGCGCTACACACGGGTCCTGTTCGTTTCGTCGAAAAGTTAGGCTGCTGTTCACTAATTTATTACGAGAGAAAAATATTATACCATGTTAATAAGTCAGCTAGTACAAGCGAACGGGGCTATGTCCGTGGTCGTCGGCTTCCTACCGCCTGCACTTGACATTTCCTGGCAGCTGCAGAGACTGCAGTACGTGTGGGTTCTAGTTTCTACGGCTATCAGAGACGCGCGCGCACCGGTTCTTCCACGGCACCCGGCCGCGCCCCTCGCTCGCTAGTCACGGTCGCGCAAATCCATTGGTGTTTGCCTGTTTGGGTTGGTGATCATCAGTCAACCGCGTACACCTGTAGCTCCTATGCCGGCCGGCCCTTTTTGAGATGGACGCGCGAAGATGAAAACATGCAGCGCTCGCAACGCCGTTGTGCCTACGCTGCTTGCTCTGTGTTCGCCGGCCTTCAGGTGATCAGGTCAATCACAATCACAATCAGGCTGTAAATAGCTAGTCAGCAGGTGAAAGAATTCACGTTTCAGCATCAGCACCATTGCTTCAATTTGTTTGGTTCCTCCTCCATCACTTTGGGTCTTTGGCAGGCAGGCTTCGTATTCCTACCTACCTAAGAGCAAGTATTATGGAGCCAGCAAGGCCGGCGGGGAGCACAGTCACGTCAGAAAAATCACTGCTGGCGGAGAGAGAAAAGGAGAGAGAGAGTGGAGCGGGCGGCTAGCTAAACGTCGACTGAAAGCCGGCGGATGCGCGCGCATGCAGCTTCATTGGCTGCGCTACTGCTGCACTCACCGTTGGTTAGCTGCATGTGTTGTGTCAATGCTGCTGCTGCATTAAATGTTGTCCACGCTGGCGTTTATCCAGCCGGTAGCCGGCTGAACCATAATACTTGCTCTAAGTGCCTGGCCATCCAGGTTATTACCAACACAGTAATCATGCATGGGGACAGGCGCCGTAGCCCGGCAAGCACCACTACCAACTTCCTATAGTATATACAAATCTTCATCCACGTGCGTTTATAGCGTTGCGGGCTCAACGCAACTCAAGTAAAAGTGATCCACAGCGTTTCAAAAAGAAAAAGAAAAAAAAGTGATCCACAGGCCCCGGACCCGGACGACGCAATTTTGGCTTTACTAAAACATCTTTTAGAGACAATGACTGAATAAAAGGGCCATCTCGATGATGACAACTTAAAGCCTCGAGAGGGAATTGACAAACACGTCCCGTTGTCCTTCTTGACGAGAGATTAATATCTACTTCTGTTTTGTATTGTGCGACATTTCCTGTGGGCTGTGGCTTCCTTCTTGTGCCAGGACAAGTCTGGTGCTACAGCCCACTCGCTTCTCTAACCTGTTAGCCGGCCCAGCCTATACTCCATGAGGTCCATGACACGCTCCCGCGCTGTTGTCTAATAGAGTTGACCGTGGCAATGAACTTTGCTCTTTGTATCCTCACACTATCCTCGATTCCTCGTCAGTAGACGGGTCTTTAATTTGGTGCCGTCAAAGCAGAGATAGATTAGGGCCTTGTTTAGTTGGCGAAATTTTTTGAGAAACGGTACTGTAGCACTTTCGTTGTTATTTGGCAATTAATGTCCAATCATAGTATAATTAGGCTTAAAAGATTCGTCTCGTGAATTTCGTCTAAACTATGTAATTAGTTTTATTTTTTATTTATATTTAATACTTCATGTATGCGTCCAAAGATTCGATGTGACGGGAAATCTTGAAAAATTTTGGAAACTAAACAGGCACTAGGATAGTCTGTCCAGAGCTTGGTCCAGATTCAAGACAACAATGCTTGTCCTTGTAGCCTCTTTCAGCGAAAGCAGAGACAATAAAAGTGGTTGAATTTCCTGTGACAAGGATGATAAATACCCTGTTCATTGATTATTTACTGCTGGCTGGTTTGATGTGAGAGAAAAATACCATTTTAGTTTATAATTCACGATCGTATACGAACAAACGAACAAGTTAAAAAATAATAAGATTTTTTATAGCTCACAGGCATTTGATTTCAAGGACACGTTTGGATCGCAGCATGGGGCATAGCTCATAGACATTCGATTTCGAGCGCCTGGATCCAGATGCGAATGCCTAGGGAAGCGCCCCAGACTAGGGCTGCATTCAAACTCGTCCTCCGTGATATTGCAACCTGGCAACCCACAAACCAACCCAACAAAGAGAGGAGACACAAACAAGTGTTTTTTTAATACTTCGTTCGTTTCAAATTATTATAAGTAACTTTGACTTTTTTTATTCGTCTATTTTGCTATGTATCTGGACATATGAAAAAGATCCTCGGGGGGATCCTCCCTGTGGAAAAAGAGACCCCCTCCCGTGGGTGCGTCAATAAGCAGCCTGTTCGCTTGGTTGTATTCGGCTTATAAACTATGGCTTATCAGCCAACGAATAGTATTTTTCTCTTACACTAAATCAACCAATAGTACTTTTAATCATGGCTTATAAGCCAAACAAGCCCAAACAAACAGGACGAAGGCCGCTTTGTTGCTCCAACTTCCACCGCTTGGCCGCATTGTCCTCCATATGCCGCTACTGCAGGGAGGTAAGCAACAAATACAAAACAAATCACGAGTTCTACTGCAATAGGATAAGAACATAGGTGCTGTTTGGTTCAATGGTGGGTGTGGAAATGGTAATGGGATTACCTGCGGCGCTAACTATTACAAGGGAATTAAAAATGTTACTTGTTTGGTTCGGGAGTGCTTATTTCCATTTCCGTTAAGGCCCATTTGGATCCTTTGAATTAAATTTATTTTAATAATAATTATTTAGACACATATTATTTAAGCTAATATGATTATAAATGGATTATATTTGTATATTATTGTTGGCTATGCACGATAGATACTTATGTGTTGTATTTCTACTGTAGGAGATCGAGTTGAAGAGTGTGTTATAAGTTGTAAAATAGAAACATAGATGATCTATAGAATCAATTTCCTTCTCTCGCACTATAAATTTGAGATAAGTTTATATGTGAACTTTGAAAAATAGTGAAATGTTAAATTCCAAGCCAAATAGTCTAATTTATTAAGTAGATTTTAATTCCTCCAAATAAAACACCCTATGAATTTGAGATAGGTTTATATGTGAACTTTGAAAAATAGTGAAATATTAAATTCCAAGCTAAATAATCTAATTTATTAAGTAGATTTTAATTCCTCCAAATAAAAGGATCCAAATTGCCCTTACATCTTTTGGTTGGAAATAAACAAAACCATGCGATCCACGTAGACAACGAAGACATATTGTATTCTATGCTAGTGCCGAACACAAAACAAATATTTGAACAAATAGAACTGTCAGTGATGTGATGCCAGCTGATGAACAGTGAGCTATATGCTCCCATGCCCTCCTAGGGTAGAGCATCAGTGATGTGATGCCAGCTGATGAACAGTGAGCTATATGCTCCCATGCCCTCCTAGGTAGAGCATCGGTGCATCCGATGCCTAACCCTAGCCAGGGTATGCTTACACATAGCATATGGTCCGATAGTCACCATCGGCCCTGCAGTGTTTTGGTTTTTTTCTCCTTAGTCTATGTCACATCAAATATTTTACACTAATTTAAAATACTAAATATAGACTATTTATAAAACTAATTGCACATATATGTCCTAAAGAAGGGAAACCGATTGGTGGAGGCTATGGTGTTAGAGGAGTTCTTCAACAAGTTTGGGTGATGTTTTAAAAATTGGATCGATCCTAAATTATTTTTATGTCTTTGATATGTATGGATTCTTAATGATTTGTATCACCATATACAGTGGAGTGTGATGCAAGTGTCATTGATTTGTACTAAAACAGATATATTCATTTATCCGTGAATGTTCGTAGGCTGGAATATTTGTATTCCTTAATTAAAAAAGGAAAATTTATTGTTTGTCTGACTGGCGTAGTGAGCATATTTGGAAATGCACGAGTACGTTTTGCAGAAATTTCAGAGTGGGTGCAAGTGTCATTGATTATTAAAAAAGTAAGCCACTCAAATATGCCATTCAACAACTGAGATACATTCATCACCAACGTAGGCACTTCTTCCCATTGACACAGCTGGGATCTATCATTGAGATTTGGGAGGTTGTTTCTACTTCTAACAATAATTCAAACAAACCATATACACAGATACTCCCTCCATCCTGAAACATATGAATTAAATTTGTCTTAAGTCGAACTAGTCTAACTTTGATTATGTTTGTCGAAAAGGAAAATAATAATTACGGAATCAATTGAGTTTTATTAGATATGTATACTATGAAATGGATTTCCATGATTTACCTCTTCAATACACTAGATGTTAATACTCTTTTCTTTTTCTAAAAAAAATATAATGGTTTAACTTAGAGGACAACTGAAAATTCATTTTATTTTAGGGCAGAGGGAGTAGGTCCTATGATTTTTTATCCTCTAGGAAACTAAATAAAGGAACAAACATTATCTTGATTCTTCCACTCAAAAATAGGTCGTCGGAGCTTTCATTCAATAATTAATGATGATACTCAATCATGGTACTATAGGATAGTTTCCATACTCAATCATGGTACTATATATATGGACACTACATAAAAACTATATTCCCAATAAATAATTTCTACAAATTAAATTTACATTCTATCATCTATATTCTCTCTCCTATCAGATTATCTATCTATGACACATCTTTGAAAGGGGCCTGTTCGCTTGAACTTATCAGCCGGCTTATCGGTTAGAATCTACAGTATTTTCTCTCACAAAAAATCAGCTTCAGCCAAGCCGGTTTTAATACCAGCCGACATAGTGTCTTGTATATATACAAATAGCCATTTTCTTATACGTCCTCATTAATTCCAATGCCATATATATATCAGGCACACTTGGCATCCTAACTAATGCCAATGAAACAAACCATTGGGACTGCTCTTATATTGACACTAAGAGAGAGAGAGACAGGCTACCTTCCTCCAGATAGCCTTGTAATGGTAGTAGCCACCGAGGGGGGTGTTTCAAGGACTAGACTAGTATGTGTAATAGCAAGATAATCTGGCGAAAACTCCGTCGAGGTACTGCATGACGAGGCGCATGCCAGGCCTTGCGGCGGGCAGCGGGTGTGAGCACAACAAGCCAAGCTTGAGCATTAGCTCCGCCTCAGCGCAGCATCATAATCTTCCAAGTTCCAACCTTGGGTCCATGGTGTCGACGATAGAGCCAGAGGACGCCCATACCTGGCGCACCCAGTCGACGAGCACCAGCAGCAGCAGCTCGCCGCGGCATCGGCCGCCTCCCGCAGGCAACCTCCAGGACGAAAGCGCCGAAGAAATTGATTTGTTTTCTCTGGCCACGCGTCGACCATCTAGCCAGGGGGCGCACGGTGGCTCCATGGACCCATCGCCCACCCCATTTCCCTCCCCCCCCCCCCCCCCCCCCCCCCCCCCCCCCCCCCCCCTTTCATTACCATCACCAGACTCCGCTAAATCGTGGATGGCTTGCATATTTACAGGTAACGGGAGAGGGCCAGTCCAAGTATTTGATGATCTGCCTTTAGTAGCGACTGTAGTAGCCAGAGCCCAGAGAAATGGTATCAGCCTAAACGGAGAGCGAAATGGTACCAGCCTAAACCGTGAAGGAGTGGATTAAAACCTGCCATGTGTAACATTAACATGCTGCTGTTTGGAACACCTTATACAACAATAGGAGTTATATTACCAGCCACGATCAGCTTAGTACAGCAGAAGGCCACAGCCCTGGGACATGGCGAATCGATGAGCACCAAACACATCACAGCATGCATGTACCATGCCTCCTATAGTCCTATATTCATAAAAAAATGATCCACACAATGCATGATTTCGCCACACAATAATGTTCAATCCCCGAATAAAACAATTCTACAAAAGTTACAGTCAGATGTTGGAACGGCACCATTGCCCACCACCTGTCTACTACCAAACAACACGCTAAACTCTGAAACTGCAGAGAAAGACTGACGGCTTGCGCCCAGGCGGCCCCCCACCCCGCTCCTGCTTCACAAATCCTAAACCTCTGAAGCACGGATGCACGCGGTGCTTCAAATCCTTCCAGACCTCGGGCGCAAAATGGGCGTCAGAATGTTATTGGCGAAACGTTACGACTTGGCATACTTGCCAACATAAGCCTGCGTGCAATGCAACAAAGCCAGAATGAGGTTAGAGCGCACAATGGAGAAAGATATCAGAAGAGCAAAAGACTGATGATGGAGGGGCTGACTTCACCTGCACAAGTTTATTTAGTTTCTCCTTGGAGTAGGTCATGTAGATGTCAATCTTCTCTTTGGTCGGAGGGGTATTTTCTACAGTGCTTGTAACTTTGTCGACAACCTTCTTCACGATGGTTTTATGGACCTCCCTGCTCATCTGGCCATCTTTCCACGTTGGCTTCAGGGCTTCCTTCACAAAGTCTGCAAGTGCAACCTTGAACATCTTCAGTTGCTTAGAGTCCTTGCTCTTCTTATTATTATCACCATCTTCATGTGCCTCTGCGTCACTATTTTTCTTCTCTCCTTTCTTGCTTTCTGGAGGCACGGTTTCCTTCACCACCGAAGCAGCCGCAGCGGGACCAACCGGTGCACCTGCATTAGGTAACAGCATAGAGTTGCCATTACTGCTACCTACGGCGATTGGTGTCTGGAAGCTCTGGGGAGCCTGCTGCTGCTGCTGTTGAGGTGGAACGGGGAGACCAGGTTGGACTATGCCTGTTTGTTGCTGCGCCCAGTGCCACTGATTGGGTTGTACAGCTGGTGGTACAGCAGATGAAGTGGCCATCAGGCTTGCATTAATATTAGGCTGCGATGATTGTAATCCAACGGTGCCAGCGCCAAAAGTGGTATTTCCAAAGTATTGTGCCAAGGATGCAGTAACTCGGCTAACTTCTTCGCTTTTCACAGCATTGTGAGAAACAGGAACTCCAGTCATATCAGCTGAACTGGAAGTTGGCACAACGGGTAACCCCTGCAAGGATTGACTTTGCACATGTGGAGACATTGGCTGGATCTCCACGTTGTGTATGCTTTGAGGACCACTGTCTTGACCCAACCTTGGCATGTCAATTGTCGCCTGAGTCTGCCCAGCATGCACAGCTGTTGGAATATTTGGTGGAACTTGGCTGGCAACATTGAAATTATGCCCATTATGTGCGGAGAGATTTGGCAATGCCTGTGGCTCTAGACCATAGCCGCCATGTTGGCCGTGCCCCATATGAGAAGCAACTGGCTGGCCCTGCATGCTGGGAGTTGAATTATTTGCAGATGCCTGTGGAACTACAAACTGCTCTTGCCTGTTTTGATGTACAGGAAAGTTATTTTGTTGCACGTGGCTATTTGAAGGGAATGAGGATGTAACATTCTGCAATTGTGTGGTGACCGGAAGAGTTGGTTGCCCAGGAATATGAGGAATTGCATCATGCCTCTGAAGTATTTGACCCAGGTTTTGCTCTGCTATAATATTAGCACTATGCACCCCTGATTGCATGCTCAAATCTCCAATGCTTGAAGGAGCATTCTGACTGCCCATTTCAGATGCCTTCTCATTATGCATGCTATGCGCAGTAGTCTGGACAGGAGTCAATAACTGTGGCTGTTGTGAAATAGCAACTTCATGTTTCTTTTGCCCTTGTGAACCAAAATCTTCCTGAGGAATAATTTGGTACTGGTTCTTTCCAGCATCTTTTGAATGCCGATTTTCATAATCATTGCGAGAATCATTTCTGCCAATACTCTGAGAAATAGGATTTTCCCTGTCATCCCTGGATAAAATCTGAGAGGTTGCACGCACAGCATTATTTTGTTCACCCCAGTTTGAATAGTTTCCTCTTGCTGCATGCCCATCACTGTAATTCAAAGCCTCATCAGGTGCACTCACTCCTATCTGACTCTGGGGAGCTTCCTCATGGAGATATGGACAATTTTCACCACGGCGACAACGACCTTCAGCAAAAAACTTACAAGGGTTTTTATTTACCCTACGGTGCTCAGTCCTATTCCCATAGGATGAATCAGGGCCAACTCTATCATGGGCACTTTCCCTAGCCTCATCTCTCCATCTACCATGAGAAGCAGAATCACCATGCGCAAATAGGCAACTAGCACCTCTGATGCATTTCCCTTTGGCAAAATTAATGCATGGTGCAGGATACCGATAATCCCTTCGAGGTTCAGATCTTTCCCAAGGCCCATCATCATGACGATCTCGAGATTGCCTACTCCGCAGATAGTCATTTGGTTCTCTTGTATCCATAAACTCCTTGCTCTGATACCCATACCTTTCCCTTGGGTCGGCAGGATAATGGTCTTCAAATGGCCTGTGCTCACCATCTTCATGAAGGAACCTGCAATTTGAGCCTCTTCTGCACCTACCAGACATAAAATCCCTACAGGGCCGAACAGGTCCTCCAGATGTTCTGCCTCTCTCAACCCTCCACTCAGATCCACGGTCAGCAAAATATGGACTTCTGCTCCTGCCTCTGCCTCGCCCTATACTCCTGCTTCTGCTCCTACTTCTGTTTCTGCTTCTGCTTCTGCTTCTGGAACGACTCCTGTTCCTGTTGAAAGAAACACACATTGTAGAGAAAAGGTACTGCTAGTATACCAAGTCTTTCGATGACATTTCAAACAATGGAATTTTAGAAGTTGTGGCTGAATCTTAAGTTAATATACCATCTTTCAGATCAAGGTTGATTAGAGCAGGAGAGGTAGAGATTCTTTACAAGTAGAACATAAATTATCAAGAACCACATTTTTCAATTCCTTGCTCCTACTTCGTAGTGTCAGGAATACATTGTGTTGCTTGTGTGTTAATACAGGTGGCGAAACTTATGGACCTCAAGTTTAATATATTTTACAGAGTACTCGTAAAGTCCGTATTGGATACTTCCACTTCCATGATCAAAATTTGACACAAAATTTTGCATCTGAGTTGTTTACACACTATACGCAGGGACCACATAACCAAAGTGACAATATTTGTGCAGTCAATAAAATCAGTTGTTCAACCATACCTGCGTGATCTGTTCCAAACACCTCTTGGAGATAGACTTCGGCTGCGCTGCCTCCATGCATCTGGATCAGAAGGTGCCCTAGTAGAAGAATAACCACAACTAGGAGCTGTACCCCATCCATCACCACGTCTTCTGTCATCTGCATATCTGTTCGTGCCTTGGTTACCAGCTGCCTTGCTCCACTCATTATTATCACGCTCATCAGCCATTCTAAGAGGCTGTGATCTTTCAGAGGATGCCTTAGGTTGTATTTCCTTCATATCTTTATTGAACCCATCAGCCTGTTCCTTCTCATGTCCAGCACCTCCGTGGTGCATGGATGTGTCAGGTTTTGTGTGTAAATCGCCACCTTTACGGTGAACAACTGTCTTATCAGGAGACTCATCTTCACTGATCTCAACTACTTCATGAGATCCTTCTTTCGTGTCCCACTTGGAACGCTGTTTCCTAGTTTCACTAGTCATTCCAACCTCCTTTTGCTAACCTCTAAAAATACGGCTATCAAGTAGTTCCAAGTACAAGACCTCCCTTCTCCTTGCAAAAGTTCTTCTGAATCTCTGAAATAGCCAAGTGCTAATATGTATATAGTTACAATTAATCAAAGAACATACTTCTACAACAATAAAATTATCCTCTGAAGTCCCTAGATTCTAAATCTTCAAATCAAAAGTTCAAAACTGTAATGGAGTTTGTAAGTAGAAAACACTTTAAGCTAATAATTTAAAAATTATCAACTATGAACATCCCATTGGCAGGATGCGGCTAGCCAACTCCACAGGTATGCTCCCTACCACATGGCAGCTGTTTGTTGTCCAAAAATTTGGCAGTGGGGTCCAAAATTCTTCACGCCAAAATAAACCAGTCGGTGTCTAAAAATCCAATGACTCTAGCCCTAAAAGTCATCAACCAGAAATAGAAGAACTTTACCAATTAAGAAACTGCTGGGCAAGATTAAATACTGCTAAGCAAGACTAGAATATGCAGGATTCAGGAACGAAAAGATAGTGCAGTATCTAAGTCAGCACCACGGCCAGCACAATCAGGAGACCATCTACCATGCAATGGAGCAACTGCGGTAGCACAGATTGGAGGAAACACAAAGGGATGTGCAAAATCCACAGGAACATTTGTTCAGACTCAACAACAGCCATACACACTGTAATAGTGCCAAGCGCAAAATAGCACAAATGACACATGTGCACAGACATTTGTTTCGGCAATGCATTTTCATTTATTAGTTCTGTTGCTTAATTGATTGTATTTTCTCTCTCTTTATTTAGGACTACTGATTGCATCTTCTTTAATGTCATCAATGAAGGG
Organism: Miscanthus floridulus; assembly: GCF_019320115.1. Lineage (NCBI taxonomy): Eukaryota > Viridiplantae > Streptophyta > Magnoliopsida > Poales > Poaceae > Miscanthus > Miscanthus floridulus. Next base: position 63,223,600 of record NC_089587.1, on the reverse strand, counting down.
GACAGCTGAATGGGCATCACAGCATTTTCGACGGAACAGGAACTATCTGACGCGAATATCGCTTAACGGCAAACCAAAGATTATCATCACAAACAATTCAATTTCATTCACCAGAGTATATAGCCTGATAAAGACACGTCAAAGAAATTTCTTTTGTGCAGCTTTTCTCATTACAATTATTTCCCAATCAAGACACGTCAAAGAAAAAAAAATACTTTTGTGAGCTTATCTCATTACAACTCAAATAGGCCATACAATCTTATCTTACAGGTAAAAAGAGGACTACAGTGCATGCTTTCTACACTCCGGCATCTACAAATTTGCCCTTCCTATCAAGAGACTATTTCAAGCAGCAACTGCAGAAATCTTGGGCCGTTCGGCTTGGGCACAAGTAGCATCAAAATTTTCTCCCTCAATTATTGAGTTGCAGAAGTTTTGCCAAACTTGGTGGCTACTTAAGGTTCAGTTGCTACTGGCTCTGATTGTCATGACCTGGGCACTGGTATTGTTAGCATTGCAATGAAGTTTCTCCCTCAACTGCTATTTTCCGGGAATTTTGCCAACTTGGTGGCAATTAACATTTCATTTGTTTCTTTAGATAATTGCTAGCTATAGTCTTGAGGACTAAACCAAAAGGCCAGAAACTCCAAAAAGTGGCATGTACAAAATCCTTCCTGCATATGAGAAAGATAATTCTATCAGCTCCCATGAATTCCTTCCGTTTACTTGCTACGACAACCATCTCTCAGTGACCTTTTTAGGCAAATGACGACCATAAGGTTAAATTGCCTAAAAAACTGTGTACCCACTGACCATAGTTAATTCCTCTTAACGAGATAAATAGGATTGCTAAGTTGGTAAGATTTTACAACAAATGTTTTTTTGTGTGCAATATTTACATTATCCACAGCAACAGTTAGGTCAATGCACAGGCAAACTTAAGAGACTGAACCACGCTTTCTTCGCATTTCCTAAGGGGAGATACTAGACGACCCATTCAGTCAATGATAATTAGAAATAAAGACTACAGAACCAAACAAATACCCTGGTCACAACAAAACTATAAAGGTGCACTGGATTCACTAGTCAATTACATGTTCTCCAGAAACAGCAGTAGTTCAATTTTCAGAGTGAGGGCTGCTTACAAAAAGTTTTAGGGTGTCCCATGGACCAAGTCAAGAAGCTACTAATCTAACCAGGAAATGAACAGACCACACGATTTGCTTGTTGAGAGAGGAAGAAAGAGACGAAAGAGTAGTATAAATACCAACCTGAGTTGTACTTGGCAGTGTCCCTGAGATGATGAGTCAGTCAGGTACCACAGCTCCGGATCTCCCAAAAGAAATCATGAGACCTGATAGCGCTTACTTTCCATCTGACAGATAAGGCACAGAGAAGAGCTTGTTAGAAACCACAAAAGACTTCAAATTGATCATCTACGCCAAACTTAACACCGAAAAACTTACAATAGAAAGCCTGACTAGGACCGATCAGGGACGAAATTCAGGCATATATCCATGGATGGCACTAATAAGATTGCATCATGTGCGTGTGAATCATTAGTCTAGTCTACAGGACTGAGTGCTCAAGACAATGGGGGAAAAGGGAGACTTTGGGATCAACCAAAACGAGAAATTCTTCACGCCGTGCAAAATACAGATGCCCAGCCTATAATAAGCAACAGAAAGGTGCGAGATTCAATAACACGTTCAAAATAAAGCACCTAGGCACAGTGGATTTACAACGAGGACGGCACAGAACGACGAAACTCAGCCTAGGGTACGCGACTCAAGCGCGCGCTCGGAGCAAAGGGAATTACTCGCATCAGCAGCAGCAAAAGCCCCCAACAGTAATGCAACCCTGCCGTTAGCAAACGAGGGGGAACGCGCGTAAACCCTAGGGGGCAAATCTCGGACACGGTTGGGGGCGCAAAAACCTCGACTTTGGATGCAAGAAATAGAGAACCAATTGGGGGGTGATAGCTTGGGAGAGACGGCAAGAGAATATTCCGACACTGGGTGCACGGACGAGGAATCCGTCGACGCAAAGCAAGGGGGGCTAGGGTTCCTTACCGCCTAGCGAAGGAAGCAGTCCGCGTGCGGGCGGATCTCCACGCGTCCGCGCCGCCGACCGGCCCACGCCACCCGGTAGCGGGAGGTGGGAAAGGAGTGCGGCCAATTGCGCGGAGGCGAAGGTAGTGGCGGCGTGAGGTGGAGGGGGTGGCGGCGTGGCGGCGGCGGTCAGGGGTCAGCTGGGGCAGGGGAACGGGGAGAGCGCTCGATTCGTTAGGGCAACAGAGTGGGGAGAGTTATTCCTTGTTTTTATATAAAAAAGGTATTCTTTTCTGCTCTTGCTTTGTTTTCGGGTTTCCAAAAAGTTTTTTCAAACATCCTGTTCACTGGTTGATTTTAGCCAGGCTTATTCAACCAGCCAATAATGTTTTCCTCTCACAACAAACCAGCACCAGCCAGCCCAAACCAGCCCAAAAATCAACCAGCGAACACGCCGAAAAAGTGGTAGCCATCACATCGAATCTTGCGATACGTGCATGGAGCATTAAATATAGACGAAAAAAACTAATTACACAGTTTGGTTGGAAATCGCGAGACAAACGTTTTAAGCCTAATTAGTCCATAACTGAATACTAATTATCAAATAAAAACAAAACTACTACCGTAACCAAATTCCTAAATTTCACCCACCTAGACGAGTCGTCAAACCAGAAATAACCGTTTGGCATATCAGCGTGCACGACGGCTGACGTGAGCTTCTTCCAAATTGGGACACCAGCAACAAAGTTTGAGAGACATTTACATCTTATAGTTTAATTTACAGTGAATTATTATGCGTGTTGTCTTCGCTGTTTTAAATTACAAGTTATTTTAATTTTATCTTATATAAGCCAAACTTTTTTTAGATTTAATCAAGTTTTATAGAAAAAATAGGTAAACATCTACAGCTTCAAACTAGATCTATTAGATACACTGTGACATATATTTCAATAGCGTATTTATTTGATTTTTTTAATAAATTTAGTCAAAATTAGATAAGTTTCATTCATTCGAACAAAGCTAAGATAGCTTATAGTTTGAAGTGGGTAGAATAAAAATTTAGAAAACAGATGTGTTTGCTAACAATGGAGTTCTACCCCCAACACCAACTAACACGGTAGTATATGTCACTAGGGCAGCAACAAACCGACAAGCCTATAAATACCCCTCCATCTAACCCATTTGATCCTAAGTCCAAAACCGACTCTCCCGACTCTCAAGCAACCAGAAGTAGCCAACCTCAACACGAGTACACACAGGGTTAGAGCCAAGGTCCGGTGGGTCCAGCCACCCTGGTCTGCTGGCTGTGCTCCCTTGCCACTGTCGATGCGGGACCCACGGGATACACCGCAAGGAAGAGAGGAGATCTAGTTTGATTAGGATTCCTTCCATGTAATCCTAGTAGTAATACTATCATGTAATCCTACTAGGACTCTACATTGTAAACCGACTAGGACTCTGGCCTCTTGACTATATAAAGGAGGGCAGTGCTCCTTAGATCGGGAGAGCAGAACAACGAAACACAACACTTTACAATCAATCCAACGCAAAGGCTAACGCCGATTGGACGTAGGGCTATAACTCGATCACGGTCGAGGGCCTGAACTAGGATAAATCGACTGTCTCTTGCGTTTACCGTCGAGTTCTGCATACGCTGAAGCCCGAACAAACTGCCTCAGGTACCCCCGTGGCAGGCTATCGGTGGTGAAACATCGACAGCTGGCGCGCCAGGTAGGGGGGTTAGTGAGCGAACCCAAACATCCCACGAAGAGGGCCCTCTACGTGGAAAGCTCAAGAAAAGGCTTTAACTTCGGCCTTATTCTTTTGGCCGAAGATTGGGCTGGGCCGATTAGTGACAATCGGCCGGCCTATAATTTCCTCTTCCGGCAACTGGGCCATTGGCCTTGCCTCTGTACCAACTCTTTTGCCCTCCAATTGGCTGGAGTTACAGACCCGGGTATATGCTCAGGAGCCCTTCAACGAAGAATCAGGGCGATTTCAAGAAAAGATCCTCCAGCTCCTTGTGCCAAACAGCAAGAGGCTCGGGGGCTACACCCAAATAGGAGTACTTTTTTCTTCAAAAAGGTACACACCACGCGAAGATCTCACAAAGCGCTGCACGGTTTCGCTCAAGAAAGCACTCGGAGCGAACCCAAACATCCCACGAAGAGGGCCCTCTGCGTGGAAAGCTCAAGAAAAGGCTTTAACTTCGGCCTTATTCTTTTGGCCGAAGATTGGGCTGGGCCGATTAGTGACAATCGGCCGGCCTATAATTTCCTCTTCCGGCAACTGGGCCATTGGCGTACCACCGATAGCCTGCCACGGGGGTACCCGAGGCAGTTTGTTCGGGCTTCAGTGTATGCAGAACTCGATGGTTAACGCAAGAGACAGTCGATTTATTTTGGTTCGGACCCTCGATCTTTGATCGAGTAATAGCCCTACGTCCAGTCGGCGTTAGCCTTTGCGTTGGATTGATTGCCAAGTGTTGTGTTGTAAAAATTCCCCCGTCCCTAGGAATCCTGCCCTCCTTTATATACTCAGGAGGTCAGAATCCTAGTCGGTTTACAATGAGAGTTCCTAGTAGGATTACAGAATAATACTACTACTGAGATTACAGGGGAAGAATCCTAGTTAGACTAGATCTTCACCCTTCCTTACAGGGTTTCACCACCGATAGCCTACCACAGGGGTACCCGGGGCAGTTTGTTCGGGCTTCAGCATATGTAGAACTCGACGGTTAACGCAAGAGACAGTTAATTTATCCTGGTTCGGACCCTCGATCTTTGATCGAGTAATAGCCCTATGTCCAGTCGGCGTTAGCCTTTGCGTTGGATTGATTGTCAAGTGTTGTGTTGTAAAAATTCCCCCGTCCCTAGGAATCCTACCCTCCTTTATATACTCAGGAGGTCAGAATCCTAGTCGATTTACAATGAGAGTTCCTAGTAGGATTACAGAATAATACTACTACTGAGATTACAGGAGAAGAATCCTAGTTAGACTAGATCTTCACCCTTCCTTGCGGGTGCCTTGTAAACAACTCGGTATATGTAGATTGATGTTTTGACATACTTTCTTGATTTGTCAAGTGCTTGTCTGGCTTTCGTCTGTGACTTGTAAACAACTCGGTATAGATCGTTGTCTCGACAAACTTTGTGTTTTTGTTAGTACCGAAAAGACTTAGGAGAAGATCTAGTCTAACTAGGATTCTTCCCCTGTAATCTTAGTAGTAGTATTATTCTATAATCCTACTAGGAACTCTTATTATAAACCGACTAGGATTCTGACCTCCTGACTATATAAAGAAGGGCAGAGTTCCTAGGGAAGGGAACAATGGTACAACACAACACTTGACAATCAATCCAACGCAAAGGCTAACGCCGACTGGACGTAGGGCTATTACTCGATCAAAGATCGAGGGTCTGAACCAGGATAAATTGACTGTCTCTTGCATTTACCATCGAGTTCTGCATACGCTGAAGCTCGAACATACTGCCCCGGGTACCCCCATGGTAGGCTATCGGTGGTCAAACATCGACAGCTGGTGGTACAACACAACACTTGACAATCAATCCAACGCAGAGGCTAACGCCGACTGGACGTAGGGCTATTACTCGATCAAAGATCGAGGGTCCGAACCAGGATAAATCGACTGTCTCTTGCGTTTACCGACGCGAAAAAATTTAATATGTATTTTATAATACTGGGATATACTTCCAACTTGATATCTTGTATATCAATTATTACATACTTTCGTATGATTACTTTGCAGGGAACCATTTTCTGGACCACGTCATCAAATAAGGAGCTCGCCCACCGCTGGCTGCCTTACTTGGCAAGATCCTACATATCCTCGAAAGAGGTTTTCAGTTCTTTGAACAACTCAGATTCAAAACCCTCCAACTTTTTGTTCCAAATAGCAAGAGGCTCGGGGACTACACTCAGTGAGTGCACTTTTTCTTCAAAAAAGCGCACATCACTCTCAAAAAAGCACACACCACCCGAAGATCCCAAGAAGCGCTACATGGTTTCACTCAAGAAAACACTCGGGCGACGCTTGTTCTTGCTCGGCAAGACCTAGAGGAACAAGACAAGGCTTCCGGAGTTCAACCATGAAGTGCTCGGGGGCTTGTCGATGCGGGACCCATGGGATACACCGCAAGGAAGAGAGGAGATCTAGTTTGATTAGGATTCATTCTATGTAATCCTAGTAGTAATACTATCCTGTAATCCTATTAGGACTCTACATTGTAAACCGACTAGGACTCTAGCCTAATGACTATATAAAGGAGGGTAGGGCTCCTTAGATCGGGAGAGCAGAACAACGAAACACAACACTTTACAATCAATCCAACGCAAAGGCTAACGTCGACTGGACGTAGGGCTATTACTCGATCACGGTCGAGGGCCCGAACCAGGATAAATCGACTGTCTCTTACGTTTACCGTCGAGTTCTGCATACGCTGAAGCCCGAACAAACTGCCCCGGGTACCCCCGTGGTAGGCTATCGGTGGTGAAACATCGACAGCCACTAACACCTTAGATCCAAGCGGGCCAACAAGGCTTAAAAATAGGAGTACTGGGGCATTACAAGAGCAATACCCTAAGCAACACATGCCCTTGAAAACTCATGGCTCCGCCATTGCACAACGACACACACCACATACACGCATCTAATAACCCCCCCTTCCCCCACGCGCCCATCCCCACACGCGCACACTTACAGCCTGTTCGTTTGGCTGTGGCTTGTCGTAAACGATCGTAAATTTCCAGCCGGAACATTATTTTTCTCTCACACAAACCAGCCAGCAGTACTTCTTCACGAACCAGCAACGATACGAACCAGCCAACCGAACAGGCTGTTAGAAATCGAACTGTATATAGCTTAAATTAAATGCACTAGTGGTTTGCGAATAATTTGCGGGGAGCTTGAGAAGAACTTGTAAATGTCTGAATCATAGGTTTGAGACCTTACTTACAGAATTCCTAAAATTAGGCTTTATCTATATATTTTGCAGCAATAGTTTAACCGTTTATTGTCCTATTATAGAGTCTTACATATTTCAATATGCTTATACTGTTTATGATGTTTGGCTTTGTTGAGATCTGAAGCATAGTGTTATATTTGGTATAGACTCCTTGATTTAATATTTAGTTAATCATAAAATTTAAAAGTATATATTGTTCTCCTGTTCGATTAGTCTCATAATTTGTAAACTCTCTCATTAACGTAGAGACTCCTTCAATTTTGAAGCTCTGAAGAAAATGGTTTAGTCTTTAGTGCACTCTTATTTTTTAAAGTAATTTTGTGTCTTATTATTTATCTTTTATACTATACTATCATTTGTTTTACTTGATATATATTAGAATTGAGGCACTCTTTTGAGTGTCTTTTGTCAAAGAGAAAGGCCGGGTAAGAACTTAAAAAAAACAACGAGCCGGAATATGAACCAAGCAACTACCACGGTGACTTTTTGCATTGAGTTGTGTAAAATCGACAAGTTTGCACATATGAGTAGCGTTGAACTATTTTGGCATTGATTGATTTATTATTTATTTATGTGTGTCCGCCTAATGAGTATTACGAGTGACCAGATTTTGCAGCCCAGTGTAGACACGTCACACGTAGTCACGTAGCAAGCCCAGGAATTAGGAAACCGCACTGTTTGGAGTCCTTTTTAAAACAATTAGGAATTAGGAAACGAAACTAGAGTTCTTGAAACATTCGATCATTCACAGTCAGTCATTTTTCATATAAAAATAAAAACTCCAATCATTTCAATACCATTTAAATTTAAATATTGAAATGTTCGCCAGTTTATGCGTGCTTCGTCGGATTAATGTGAGCAAAAATCCTGGATCGGAATCGCGAATAGGAATTGCGGCAGTTTTGTCCCTGTCCGCCGCTAGGCTGTCGATCGCCGTTCGCCGAGGCTTGCGGCGGAAGAAGCCAGCGCCACCCCCTCACGCTCGCGCCGACTAAACTGCAATTTACCGGTTGCTTAACTGTAGCTTCCTTTCCTTGCCGGCGAAGAAACACAGCTGTGAGGAAGCCAATCACGCCGCAGGCCCTCCAAAGTTAGCATGCTTGCGCCGCAATTACCTTTCGTTCGTGAATCTTGCTTGGAGAATTTCGTTAGTTCTTGTCCATTCTTGTCTGAATTTTGCAGCAACGACTCTGTTTAGGTTGTTACTCGTTTCATCATATTTTTCCTCTGAAATAACTTGCTTTTTGAGGAACATCACAAATAACCGACATCAAGAGAACTCTCTCGATGACCCGATTGGGTGTTTTAATCCAGAACAAACAATACAAACATAAGAATCTGTATGAAATTGACGGTTTCTTATGACACCCTTCTCTGATTCTTCCTTGGCAGGGACTGCTGACCAGCTGATTTTAAGCTGCCAAGGTATAAAGATCGATCACTTATTGCCGGCGCCAAGATCAGTTACCCGTACAATCATGTCAACAAGAAACGTGTGGTCTGTGCTGGTGATTTTGATCTGCATCTTGGTTTGCCCTGTGAGGATCCGTGGATTCTCATGGAACATCTCCTCCTCCTCCTCGTCTGCTACGGCCACGGGCGGCGACCGCGCTCCGGTGATGGAGCTCGACGGCGCGGTGGCCGACTTCGCCATGGACGGAGCCAACGACCCCAGAGGGCTCAAGTTGCTGGAGAACGCGCGGGACAAGCTCGCCGGGCCGAGGAACTGCTGGCAGGAGGCGTACCGAAAGCTCTTCGCCAGCTGCGGCGAGATCATGGCCGACAAGGAGAGGCAGTCGCGCCTGGCGTGGCACCTCACCAGCTGCTTCCAGGAGGACTCGGGGCGGCCGCCCTTCCCGTCCTGCGCATAGGGCTCCAAGATGGTGCACTGCCGCAAGCGTCTGAGTGAATCAGAAGGCAAGGTCTTCCTCGAGTTCTTCTTGGGCCCAGTTTAGCCCTTGTTTAGTTCCACTCCAACTTTCAAAAAGTTGTTACAGTATCTATCACATCGAATGTTTGCGGTTCGTGCATAGAGCATTAAATGTAGACGAAAAGAAAAACTAATTGCACAGTTTGGTGGGAAATTACGAGACGAACGTTTTGAGCCTAATTAGTCCATGTTTGAACACTATTTGCCAAATAAAAACGAACGTGCTACAGTAGCCCCAAAATCCAAATTCCTACAACTAAACACAGCCTTAGATGCAAATTTTTTTGCAAAATGAGTACTGTAGCATTTTGTTGTTATTTGACAATTAATGTCCAATCATAGTCTAATTAGGCTTAAAAGATTCGTCTCGTGGATTTCGTCTGAACTGTGTAATTAATTTTATTTTTTATTTATATTTAATGCTTCATGCATGCGTCCACAGATTCGATGTGACGGGGAATTTTGAAAAATTTGGCAAAACTAAGTGGAACTAAACAGGGCCTTGGAGACCAACACCCTGTGCCACCAATTGCAGTAAGTTTAGTGTTTAGTTCTCTCTCCTCGCATTCAAATTTGTACTAAACTTCACGCTATCTCCTAGCATTCAAATTCGTTCAGGGCTGAAGCCTTCAAGCACAGCACTGAGAGACTCATCAATGTGGAGACCAACACCCTGTGCCACCAATTGCAGTAAGTTTAGTGTTTAGTTCTCTCTCCTCGCATTCAAATTTGTACTAAACTTCACGCTATCTCCTAGCATTCAAATTCGTTCAGGGCTGAAGCCTTCAAGCACAGCACTGAGAGACTCATCAATGACCTCACAAGGACATCCAAGTCCGCGGAGGAGAAGCTTGAGGTGATTGAGGAGAGGTCAGATCAGATCATCAAAGAGTCCAGTAAAGCTAAGGACACACTGTCATGGATCGAAATGCAAGCAGACAACCTGGCAGAGGCGACAAAGCACGTCGGGGAGCAGATCAAAGATGCGCTGGTCCACTCGAAGTCCATCTTTGAGCAGTCTAAGGGTGTGTTTGGTTGAGCTGTGGCTGTGGGAAAAAGCTGCTGTGGACTGTGAGCTATGGAAAAGCTGCTGTGGGCTGTGAACTGTAGAAAAGCTGAAAACTGTTTGGTTAAATAAGTATAAAATATACCTTTTATCTTTATCTCTCTTGAAACAACTATGAAAGAGCTTTTTATTCCATCAATTTTAAAAAGCAGAAAGCCAAAAGCCAAAAGTAGGGTCAAACCAGCTTTCAAAAATGTACTACGGAAAAGCAGCTGCTTCTGAAAAAACAGCATCCAAAAACAGCCCCTTTGGTTGGGCTTTTGGCTTTTGGGGCCAAAAGCCAAAGTCAAAAGCCCAACCAAACGGACCCTAAGGAGATCGCTACCACTCAGGCAGAACTGAGTAAAGGGCAAACGGAGATGAAGGAGAAGATTGAGGCCGGTATGGTGCGCGTTCAGGAATCATATGAAAGACTAGGAAATGGGATGGATAAGCTAAAAGAAGAGACTGGATATGTGAAAAGGGAAATTAAAAATGTTGGTGAGTCAATGTCTTCAAAGATGCAGGATTTGCAGCGCACTGCTGATGACATTGGTGTTAGGTTGATCTCCATCGATTGGCCCAACTGGGCCCTTAATCCGTGCTCTGATCGAGGGCGCTCAGCCTTTCAACTGACTGATACCCTCCGTCGCGCAGCACCATGAAAGGACGGTGGGGGCTCGGGCACATGACACGAGGTTCACTGTAGCCACCAGCGCCCCACCGTGGTGTCCTAACCCCAATCCGATCTAGAAGGGGAAGCTGTAAGAGACGGAAAGCGCCATCGCCTTCGCCGCCACCACCAGCACCGCGCTCGCATTGCTGCAACCTACGACGACCTAGCGGGCGCGTATCTGCTTCCCCTACTACTACGACTCCAGTGGTCATGTCGCGGTGGCGTCGTGGCCATGGCTGCGCATGGTGAAGTACATCACCAAGTCTTCCATTAAGCTAAGTTTTACCCACTGATCTACGTCTAGAAGTGCTTTCAGTCCTATCAATGGTATTAGAGCCAGGTTGCTAGTTTGTAGATCTAGTTTGAGGTAGCAGCAATTATAAGGAGGTGAGAGATCCGATTCGGATCTAAGCAAAAGGGTTCGATGCGAACCCTAACCCTAATCGAGGTGAAGAAAAGAACAACAAAGGGGGTCTCGGTTTCGAGAATAACTCAAACCCTAACTCTAACACGCGAAGACAGACGGGGATGATGAACAGTAGGGCTATGTGACACCTCTGGTGTTACAAGCTCGCTTAGCACCTTAACTAAGGCCTAAAAGAAATTAATTAACCAAGCTATCGTGTTTTAAAGTTTTAAACTCACATAAAATGATAAAACGAATTATCCATGTTTGTATAGCTTGATGGTTCCCACGAGTACCTTGGTTTGATGTAGTTCGTAGGTTGGTTTGGCGCTGCGACGTTATCTCAAAAAGATCCCGAAGTCCCGTCGTAACGTACTAGAACTCGTCCTTGCTACTCGACCCGTCTACCTATTGCAGTTGACCACGCATAGGCGGACTTCTTTGGAGCTGTCCGTGCCAACCGACATGCTCTGTCGGCCACCTTGGGCTAAGCCAAATCCTCCCCATCCTTCTCCGCTCTGGACTGCAACATCACGTCACTGCCCCGCAGCACGTCGTGGTCGCTGGGCCACGGCCGGTACCGCCGCCTGTTGTTTCTTCCCTTTTCCCTTCGTGCTTGTGCGTCCTCTGTTCCCCGTGCTGGACGCAGCCCAGCTCTTGCTTTCTTTTTCCCTCTGCTCCTCCGCAGCTCCACCGCACGCCGCACTAGCTCTTCCTCGCACCCGAGCGCGCCCACGCCCTCGGTTCTGCGCCACCATCGGACGCGTCATGCTCGCATGCCGTGCCCGCAGCGTCGCCCCGACGCGAGCACCGGCGCCCCTCCTCGCTTCTCTCTCGCACTGCTCGCGCACGCTCCATTGCCGTGCTGCTCCTCCCGCATCCCGCTGCTGGCCACGCATGCGCGCCCGTGTCGCGCCGAGTCCGCGCGCATCTCCGCAGTCGCTGCCCTCCATTCGCGTTGCCCTGCAGCACCCGCCCGAGCACGTGCTGTCCGCCTGACGTTCCCCTCGCGTGCGCGCACGAGAGCACGGGTCCCCACGATCGTGCTGGAGCACCGTCCCTTCCGCGCTGCCGTGTACCATGTCCGAGCCGCAGCACACGCCAGGGCCAAGGCCGAGCCACCGGGCGCCGCGACCGCCTCCGTCTCTTGCAGGAATCCATCTACGCTAGTGATTTTCATTCCAATTGCTCGCAGCCGTGAATGCTCCTGGTTGTTATATAGCCCTGGACGAGACCTCGTTGCCATCCGTCAACGATACGTAACGAATTTTGGAATCATGTGCTCGCGGTCCGCCATGGTCGCCGGAGATGAAGCTCCACAATTGTGCTGCTCCGTTTCTTCTCGGCCCTGTTCAAGTCGAGTTTTAGCACCGCCTTAATACCTCCTGGGTTCCTTTTGTACAGCTTGGTCTGACGTTGCCGTTCGCCGGGAATGCCATCGACGAGGCAGCACTGCCGCCGCGGCTCTGCTCGCTGACGGCGTTGCCTACTCGCGTCCTGCGCACTGCCGCCTTCACTTCCTGGCCGTGCGGGCCTATGAAGCCCCCACGTGGCCGCCGCGCCTGCCGCTCGGGCCGGCATGCCGTCACCGGCCCGGGTTAGCGGGGCCGTCGCCGCCGGTCATCGCTCGGTTGCAAGCAGAGAAGGAGAGCAAGGTGAGAAATGGAAATAAGACTTTTCCTTGGATCCAGTCGCGTGACGTTAGACTCAAGTAAATAGTGTTGTTGGTTCTAGCTTCAAAAATATAGAATACCACAGGATCGTTTTGCAAAAAGACGCGTGGGCTAGCTCGTCTAGGCCGCTCGGGCCGTTACTGCGCGTCTCACCGTGGCTGGGCCACTGCCCACGGCATGCTCGCTGCCCCGCCCGGGCCGCTGGCCATGCATCGCGCCTGGGCCATCGCCCGCTTGCCGCTGGGCCACCGGTGGCGCTGGTCGCTGGGCCGGCTGGTGCTGCACCGCCTGGGCTAGCCTTGGGCCGCCACGGCCTGGGTTCCGCGTCGGGCTGGCCGGCCTTGTCCGGTTGGGCCTAATGCGGCCAGGAAGGCGTTTCTATTTTTCTGATAGATTTATTATTTGTTTGCAATGGCTGAAGTTTGTAAATCCGTGATAAATCAAATAAAAATCATAAAATGATGAAACTAGTTTTGTTGAGCTCCTAAAATCCTGCCCTACCTGCTAGTATAATTTGTTCACATAGTTGGATAATATTCTTAGGAAGCTATATAATTAATTAGAGATAATTAATATTGTAAAATATAAACTTGTAGGAATTTCCATGATAAGTTGGTAATATTGTTGAATCTAAAATTTGTATAGCAGGCTCCTAGCAATATTAGTTACTCACCGTAATTTTTGTAGCTCCGGAATAACTAGTTGCTAATTAGATAATGATGTCTTATTTCGAATAATGATTAAATCGATAGAATAAAATAAAGAAACACCTTGGTTTATATAACTAAAATTATTGTTGGGAAATAACGCCTTATCCGACAACGTGTATATGTGACCTAAGTCCGGTCGTCGTTAGAACTAGCCCGTTAGCTCGAGAGGCGTACGTCGTATGTTATGAGTCATGATTGCAGTTGATTAATTACATTTTTGCATTGCATTGCATGCATATCCTATAGGTACAATGATGGATCAACGGACCGATCGAAGGATGATTGGGAATCCGACGATGGTGTAATGGCATTCTCTCCAGGAGCTGATGCAATGGGCTTTCAATTCGGATGATGGTGGATGATCTGAAGATGCAGATACTAACTTTTTAATATATCTTACCCAGGCAAGCCCCGGTGCATAACCCCTACTTTTCTGCAGTCTAAATTATATTTGTGCATTAAGTTTTAAGGAGTTGAATGAAACCCACTTGCATATATATCTTTATCCTATGAGTCTTACTAGTATGACAGGATCGTGTAGAATACCATGCTACAGGACTCCGGTAGAAGTCGGGTGATTGCTTGTCACTCGCGAGATATAGGAAATATGTTACTATATGATTATCACTTGGAATATATAAAATGGTGGAAAGAAAAATGGTGACCGGGCAGGGATATGGTTTGGGTATTGGTGGGTGTAAGTTGTTGTCGGTGCGGGACCCATAGGGTACCACGCAAGGAAGAAAGAAGACCTAGTCTGATTAGGATCCTTCCCTTGTAATCTTAATAGCAGTATTACTCTGTAATCCTACTAGAAACTCTCATTATAAACCGACTAGGACTCTGGCCTCCTGACTATATAAAGGAGGACAGGGCTCCTTGGATCGAGAGTTCAGACAACAATTGTACAACACAACACTTGACAATCAATCCAACGCAAAGGCTAACGCCGACTAGACGCAGGGCTATTACTCGATCAAAGATCGAGGGCCCGAACCAGGATAAATCGACTGTTTCTTGCGTTAACCGTCGAGTTCTGCATACGCTGAAGCCCGAACATACTGCCCCGGGGACCCCCATGGCAGGCTATCGGTGGTCAAACATCGACAGCTGGTGCGCTAGGTAGGGGCTTTCGGCGACTTTGCATCCGAGAGCTCGATGGACCTCGATAACATGATCTTCTCGAAGGGATCAATCTTCATCTTCGGTTCATGGATCTGCGAGGCAGGCGATGATGGCAAGCTCCAAGGCCGTCTCCTCGAAGATTCAGATCATCTTCATGACTCTTTCAATTCGACGACAATGACAGATCAGCTTGCCGGAAGATTCACGCAGCTCGTAATGTCCAATCCAGCTCGGATTTCATGACTTCACGCATCCGATTCAGACTCAAGTTCCGTTTCCGAGACGAAGTCTTATCCGAGTTCTTTCGGGAAACTAAGTTCTTTTCTGACAGAGCTCCAGAACATGACGTCAACCTATCAAGAAGACTACTCGAAGTACACTCAGAGTACTTCAAAGAAGTCGGATCCTCTTCCGTTCGGACCCCACAACATGGCGACACCTTATCAGACATGGCGCGAAGGATCCACCTATCCCGTGCTTAGAATGCCACTGAAAGGAGCCCAGGAAGGTCTCGTTTTAACTATAACATCTCAAGACTGCATCGTTCACTGGCCAGATACCGTTCCTGAGGATGACGGCACCCAACTAGTTGACGATACGACAATAGTAACTTTACCCTACCAAGAAGGAGATTTGATCTATAACCTTGAAACCTCTATTGAAGTTATCAACAGCTCTGGCAGTACAGAAATCAACAACGATGACAGAACAACTCACGCTAGAGAAGTATTCATGATTTGCCATCCTCGATCACCATTGATTCCCCCAGAAGTGCCCGACGTAAGGTCTTCAGATGAATCCGAATCCAATATATCACCATTTATCCATGGGCACGATGGTGAGACTGAGAGTCAGAGGCAAGCGAGAGAAAGAAAGAACAAATTGAAGCAAGGACGTTAATGTCGTGCTAAGCAGCGAAAGGACACTTGGATCAAATATGAATCAGACCTAGCTGAGTACAATAGAAGAAAATCAGAACGAGAGGTCGAAGAAGGACGAGCAACGAATACACCCTACGATAAGATCCGAGAAGCACTAGAAGAACTCAGGGCGACCTCATATCCCAATGAAAAACAAGAACAGCTCCGAGACTTTCTCCAATCAACAGTCCTTAGGACACACGACGGAAGGGCAACATCTCATGAACAGGAAGATCAAAATCAAAGGAAGTCTGCTTTCGAAAGACTTGGACCAAGCGGAAGTCACAACGGAGAGAGCCGAAGAAATCATAGTCAAAACAACCGAGTCGAACAACCAAGAAAGGCCAGAAGCAAAGCACCTACTCGGATAGCTACGCAAAACTACTCTCACCAAGACGACAGTTGGCAAGAAGGGGGCACTGAATCGGAATACACAGAAGCCAGAACACACGATAGATTTCCCTATTTCGCAAACAGACTTGCTTCAATACGACTACCTCACAAGTTTAAGCTGTCCAACCACTCCAAATATGATGGCAAGATAGAACCAAAACAATGGCTCAGGATTTACTCACAATCAATTGAATTGGCCGGAGGAGACGATGACATCAAAACCTTGTTCTTTCCTATGGCCCTAGAAACCATACCACTTCAATGGTTTGACAAATTGAATCCAGGATCAATCAGAAATTAGGAGGACTTGCAAAGAGCTTTCTGTGAAAATTTCGCGGGTATTATTACACACCCAATTACCCACGCAGAGTTAAAAGGACTCAAGCAGAAAGGAGGTGAAAGTCTCAGAAATTACTATCGATGATTTGGCGAACTACGAGCTCAAGTACATGACATCACACAATGAGAAGTGATCGAAGCTTTCTCTCACGGAATCATGGCTAGATGGCAATTTCAAGACTTCTACAAAGAAAATCTAAGAAACAACGAAGAATTCAGACGGACAGTGGAAAAGATGATTACTGCAGAGGAGAAGACACAAGAAAGATTCCCGGATAGAAACAACAGAGACAATCTGGACAGGCAAAATCCTCGAAACAACAGACATCAGGAGAGAAAGCGAGGTCCAGACAACATAGTAGCAATGGCTGACAAATCAAAGAAATTTACCAGGCCCAGAAGATATGATGACATTGAGAACATACGTTGCCTCTTGCACTCCAATGGAAAGCACACCATCGGAAATTGCTACACCTTCAACGAAAGATACACTAGAAAAGATAACAAGGGAAACAATAAAGAAGATAATCAGAAAAAAAGGAGACAACCAGGAAGACAAGGGATTCCAAAAATCCAGAGGGACAGTGGCAGTAATCTTTGCCGGGGTTCTAGATTCTAGAAGCAAACATCAAGAAAAACTAGCGTTACGAAGCATCATGGCAGCAGAACCTGCTACACCAAGATATCTCAATTGGTCAGAGTATCCAATCCAATTTTCAAGAGAAGACCAATGGACTAGCATAGGAAACATAGGCCATTACCCACTGGTTCTAGATCCAACCATTACCGGTATGACTATTACGAAAGTACTAATCGACGGAGGAGCCGGACTCAACATTATTTTTTCAGAAACTCTAAGGAAGATGGGACTACAACTTGCCGGGATGATCACACCAACAAGCACACCTTTTTATGGCATAGTACCCGGCAAGGCAGTAATGCCAGTTGGACAAATCACTCTACTGATTACTTTTGGGACTCCCTCGAACTATCGCACAGAGTTCATCAAGTTTGAAGTCGTGGACTTCGATTCATCATATCACGCAATCCTCGGGCGCCCAGCACTAGCGAAATTCATGACAATACCGCATTATCCGTACCTGTTGCTTAAGATGCCAGGGCCTAACGGTGTTCTTTCTCTTCGGAGTGATTTAAAGCGCGTATTTGACTGTGATGTTCAGGCAATCCAAATTGCAGCAAAAGCACAGGCAAACGATGGAAGAAAAGAAATAGCCACTATCGCCACAAAAATAAGCCAAGAAGAACTAGAGATACCGGCTAAAAGACCAACCATCCTAGCACCACCAAAAGAAGCTAACGTCAAGCAAATCGACCTGGGCACAGGTGATCCCTCAAAAACAGCAACCATCAGTGCACACCTATCAGCAAAATAGGAACTCGCGCTCACCAACTTTCTTTGGGACAATAAGGATATCTTCGCTTGGAAGCCGGCCGACATGCTAGGGGTCCCAAGAGAGTTGGCTGTGCACAGAATTGATACCAATGAAGGCTCCAAGCCTGTGAAACAACGACTATGATGATTCTCTCCCGACAAGAAGGCTGCAATTAAAAAGGAAATTACAAAACTAATGGCAGCCAGATTCATCAGAGAAATCCTTCATCCAGATTGGCTAGCAAACCCAGTTCTAGTACAGAAAAAGAATACGGACGAGTGGCGCATGTGTGTCGACTACACAGATCTCAACAAACATTGTCCGAAAGATCCGTTCGGGCTACCACGCATTGATCAGATAGTTGATTTAACAGCAGGATCTGCCCTGTTATCCTTTCTTGATTGCTATTCTGGATATCACCAAATCGCATTAAAAGAACAGGACCAAAGCAAGACATTGTTCATCACTCCGTTCGGCACCTACTGCTACAAGACCATGTCGTTTGGACTCAAGAATGCTGGAGCTACTTACCAAAGAGCTATCCAAACATGCCTTAGTGATCAGATCGGCGAAAACGTAGAAGCATACGTGGATGACGTGGTTGTAAAAACAAAGAACCCAGATGCACTGATTGAAGACTTAAAACAAACCTTCGAAAATCTGAAAAGGTGGAGGTGGAAATTGAACCCAAACAAGTGTGTATTCGGAGTTCCTTCAGGACAACTACTCGGATTCTTGGTCAGTCATCGCGGAATCGAAGCAAGCGCCAAGCAAATTTGAGCCATAACAGAGATAGGCCCTCCTCGAAGCGTCAAAAATATACAAAAACTAACAGGCTGCATGGCGGCACTCAATCGTTTCATATCAAGACTCGGCAAAAAAGGGTTACCTTTCTTCAAAGTACTCAAGAAGACAGACAAGTTCGAGTGGACGGAAGAAGCCAATGAAGCTTTCAAGAGACTTAAGGCATACCTCACCTCCTCACCAGTCCTCACACCTCCAAAGAAAGATGAAGACATGATGCTTTACATTGCAGCAACCTCTACTGTAGTCAGCACGGCGATAGTAGTAGAAAGAAAAGAAGGGCGCGTGTATAAAGTACAACGCCCAGTATACTACATCAGCGAAGTACTGTCAGAATCAAAAATCTAGTACCCGCATGTGCAAAAACTACTCTACGCAGTACTGATCACTTCACGCAAGCTTCGTCACTATTTTGAAAGCCACAAGATTACCGTGGTGATAGATTTCTCACTCAGAGACATCTTACACAACAGAGACGCAACGGGGCGCATATTTAAGTGGGCGGTTGAACTCGGTGCTCTCAACATCGATTTCAACCTACGGAAAGCAATTAAATCTCAAGCCCTTGCTGATTTTGTTGCCGAATAGACAGAAATTCAACAACCCATGTCAAACACCATCCTTGATCATTAGAAGATGTACTTTGATGGATCACTCAAGCTAGGCGGAGCCGATGCAGGCGTCCTCCTAATTTCTCTGGATGGAAAACAACTCAAGTATGTCCTTTAGATATTATGGCAAGCTACCAACAATGAAGCAAAATACGAAGCTCTCATCCACGGGCTACGAGTGGCAATTACCCTTGGAATCAAGCGATTACTCGTATACGGCGATTCGGCAGTAGTCATCAACCAAGTCAACAAAGATTGGGATTGCACCAAAGAAAACATGGGTGCTTACTGTGCTGAAATCCAAAAACTTGAAAAACATTTCCAAGGAATAGAAATTCTACATGTCCTGCGGGATTCCAACATTGCAGCGGATGTCCTCGCCAAGCTCGGATCAGACAGGGCAAAGGTCCCACCCGGCGTATTCATAGAGGAGTTATTAGCTCCTTCTATCAAACAACCCGGTGAGACAACCCTAGAACTCACAGCCAAAGGCAACCAGATTCTGATAATCAACACTTCATGGACACAGGTTTTTATTGATTACATCAATGAGAATAAGTTGCCAGTGGAAAAACAGGAAGCCACACGAGTTGTTCACAGAAGCAGGAATTACGTCCTAGTAGGAGACAAGCTCTACATAAGAGACGCATCATCAGGAGTACTCCTAAAATGCGTCTCATTTGAAGAAGGCAAACAAATCCTAGATGAAATACACTCAGGTTGCTGTGGAAATCACGCCGCTTCAAGAACACTAGTCGGCAAATCATCCGCTGGAGTTTGGAGAACATCGGCAACTGAACGAAAGGATTTCCACAAAGCTTTCCAATTTTCAGTAGCCGTCGCCAACTTACCAGACAAGTCTTCAATAGTTTTTTGGGCCTGCACAAGATCTCTATCAGCTCCATGCCTAATCAACTTAGCAAGCGCATGTTCTTCCTCAGCATGAGTAATTACCTCCTCAGCCTTGTTGTGACTAGAACGAACAAGAGTCTTCATTTCATCAACACCCTCCGAGAGCTTCTGCTTTTCAACTCGGAGAGCTGGACAAGGCAACAAACAACAAGTCAGCACAAAGGAGAGTTTGAATGCAGAAGGAAACAAAAAGAACCCGCAATACCATTGCACTCCTTCTTCACAGCCTCCAAGTTCTTCATGACCTTCTAATTCTTTAAAGCCTCCTAGATAGCGGCATCCCTCTGCTTCTCGGCCTCAACAACCCAGGCACGAAGACCTTGTTCCTCCTTCTGATGCGTCTGATGCTCAGCCTCCATCTTGGCCTGGCAGAGATCCAGCTCTGCCTTCAGGGCACTCAACTCAAAAGACAACTTCTTCTTGTTTTTCGACGAGAAGAAGAAGCCAGTATGGTCCTGAGAGAAGGACTGAACAAAAAGAAAGAGAGAAAAAAGGCATAAGAATAGGAGAAAGATGAACATCCAAAGAAAGAACTTCAGAAAACTTACTTGGAGTTTTTCTCTAAAAGAAGTTGCAAAGGCTCCCCAAGAAGCGGTCAACTCTGACAACCGATGAGTGGCATCAAATTGATGAACCACATCTTCAGTAGAAAGAGGAGTGGAGGGAGAAGACGGCCGATGCGGAGAAGACAAGGTCAAGGACACATCATGGGAAGTCCTGGCTACCTCCCTAGATGAGTCCACTGCAATGGCCACGGTCACCTATGGAGCAACCAAGTTAGCAGCAGCGTCATCACCAGAAAGCCTTGCCGCCCCCACAACCACTTCACCGACAGTGCGATGTGAGTCCTGAGGCTCAGTACTCGGTGGCGCAACAGAGGGCTGGCAAGAAGTCGACGGAGGGACGAGAGAAGACGAAGGCCTGAAAGTTGGTAAAGAAACTCACCAATGAGAACAAGAGAAAAGGAGAACAGAAGCAAAGAGACGAAACCAGAATCCACTCACCCGGCTATATTTTTCTTCGTAAAACAAAAAGAAGACCTCGTAGGAGGAACCATGGCAGCAAAAACGTCCCCGCCACTCGGCGGCAGGAGCGGTGTAGCCGGTACCGGAGCCCCAGAAGAGCTCGGAACCAGAGCTACGGAAGAACTTGGCTCTAGAGCTATAGAAGAACCTGGAGCAGGAGCCTCAGAAGAGCTCATACCCGACGACCGCTTACTACAAAAAGATCAAAACCAAAGTCAAAACAAAAAGAAGGTTTCAAGTGCAGGGAAATATGAAAACAACTCACCGCCGCATGATAAGGGGCACATCATCATCCTCTTCTTCCTCAGTCTCGACCAAGGCCACCATGGCGCCAGCTGAAAAAAGAACAAAAGAACTCGGTTCAAGACAAAAACAAGAAGACAAAGGGACAGAGTGTATTAATATGCTCACCTAAGAGCATGCTAGCTACAACTGGAGTACCTAGATGAGTACTTGGCTGGTAAGACTTCTTAGAAGCAGGTAAACCAGATGAAGAACCATCCGCTCAGCCCCTCTTCGAGACACTACGAGGACCTTGAGGGATTGGACGAGGAACATATTCTTCATATACATCAACAACTCTGGAAGAAACTCCAGGAAACACAGTGGTGATTGGGAACTTACTGGTTATAGAAGCCCCAGCAAGGTTCTCCCCAGTATTCACCATGGTAGGGGGGCATCAAGAGGGATCGGGTCAACAAAGTTGCGCCCTAATTTCTACAAAAAGAATAAAACAACAAGACAAGGAAAATTAAGCAAAAATGGATACAGCAAAAGAAATACAGAAAGTACCCGCACGAAGAGAAAATGACTTATAGCTGGAGGTGGGTTGTTGGTAGAGAACTCAGAGACAGTAAGCGGGACAACGCTTGCTCCTTTCAGCATCTTCTAGAGATGCTCAAGAACCTCCTCGTCGGTTAGTTCAAGAGCAGGGACCATTCGCGAAGGATCCTCGGCCCCAGAGTACTCGAAGCCAAAGTTCTCTCGCTCCTTCAGAGGCTAGACACGACGGTGAAGAAAACTTGAGACGATTCCAAAACTGGTCAAGCCCTGCTGCTTCAGGGTGCTTATTCGCTCAAGGAATGGCTAGATCGCCTGGAGCTCGACTGGAGTTAGGGAGTTCTTTTCCCATCGGTCATTAACCGAGGGACCAGATCTAGAATGTATGGCAAGAGAAGGAATCAAATTGGCAGCATAGAACCAATCAGTGCGCCAATCCCTCACAGAATCAACCAAGTCATAGTAAAAGAACTTGCTTTTAAGACCCTGGTAAAACTGAATCCCACAGCCGCCAAGAACATTGGTGTCTTCACGGCGGGGTTGAGGCTTCAAACGAAAGAAGTGATGGAAAAGAGAAAGAGAAGGAGGAATTCCAAGGAAAGCTTTACAGAGATGTACGAAAACAGAAAGATGGAGGACGACATTGGGAGTTAGATGGTTCAAATTAACCCCAAAATAACCAAGAAATTGATGAAGGAAGGCGGAAGCAGGAAGGCAAAGACCGGCACGGATAAAGGAGACGAAAAGGATAATCTCACCAGGACCTAGAGGAAGGACCCGATGCTCGCCTGGGACTCTCCATTCAGCAATGGCCTTGCTCTGGATTAGACCATCGCCGGCAAGCTCGCGAAGCTAGTCTTCAGTTGTTGTCGGAGCCGGCCAAGCTTTCTGGGCAGCCCTCATGGCCATGAACTCCTGGTTCTCGATCACGGAAAGAGACGACTCCTCGTCGATGAAGGTTGCCTGGGACTTGCTCACAGTTTTCTTCCTACCCATGTACTAACGGAGGCAAGAAGGAACTAAGGGAAGAGAAGGCTTGGACGGCGGCGCTAAGATGGCGGCGGCAATGGCGATGGCGGATTTCTAAAAGCTAGGGTTTCAAGGCAAGAGAAGGGCAGTAAAGAAAAAGAAGATGAAGGGTCTTTAAATAGATTTTACAGCGATAAAAATAGCCCACCAGGCCTGTTAAAGCACAGTGTGAGAACGCAACGGTCCATTTACTGACACAGCTAAAATGACAGAGGGCACAAATCCACACAATGGTATAATTCAATAGGTAGATTTCAGACTTATCCATCCAGCACTACGGCAGAGTTGTCAGATTACTACAAAAAACGACCCGTCAACCATGAAGAAAAGAAGGGCTACCTCACAAGGAATATAAGAACTAGGTTCTTACGAAAAGAACTCGGGAACCTCATGAACAACCAGGACTATAGCAGAAAAATAAATGACAACTCAGAAGACAAGATTCTTTCCATTACAAGTGGCTTCAAAAATAGAAGATTACAAATCTTACAAGACCCAACGAACTCGGTACCACGAAGAGCAAAGTAGCAAAGAGGAACCCGGGCATGGCTAGGCTCTGGAATGACTACGTGTCCCAAATTGCTACTCAGAAGGACAAACCGCCCTCGGCTACACTATTTTCTTCAAAGGACGGATGCAGTGCACCCAGGGCGGAAATCAACAGCACGGCGGGACGACATGGAGCAGAGAAGGCCGGCAGGCATCTATCTACCCAAGACCGATGTGATGCTGGATATGGTATTGATCTACACCGGACAGTCTTAGGACAGGCAACGAGGATCAACCTAGAACTGCCAGATGAAGGAACGAAGCCCACATCACAAGACTTCCTCCAACTACCGCCACGTATATCCTGGTACATTGCTGCTGCGGGATTAGCCTACCTCTAATCCCTATCACAAGACTTCCTCCAGCTACGACAAGACACACAGGAACTACAAAACACGCTCGAGGGCTGCTCTACTTCACAAACTACCATATTCATGACTATGAAGGTTTCAACAGAATGTTCAATGGATGAAAACAAGCACTCCAGGAGGGTATTTATAGATCGAAGGAGTGGTGCACATGGACTAGGAGTACCAACGAAACAAGCCTAACAAAGGACACAGTGAAAAGACAGGGCTCAATAATGAAAGACTCAGGCGAGAGGGAACAGTACTCGAAGACAAGCATATTCGGAAGAATATACCAACACAGTACAACCCGTGAACAAAAGGCATTTACACTCAACCACCACCATACAACTACATCTGACAATAGCAGACTACCAGAGAATACACCAAGACCCTGCATCCAAGTTCTTCCTGAACAAAACAACCCGGATATATGCTTAGGGGCTGCAAAAGGGAAGGTATACAGTTCTTTCGAACAACTCAGATTCAAGACCCTCTAACTTTTTGTTCCAAATAGCAAGAGGCTAGGGGGATACACTCAGTGAGTGCACTTTTTCCTTCAAAAAAGCACACGTCACTCAGAACACTTCTTCAAGACAGACGACTTCAAGGCCATAAGATAAAAAGAACCCGGACATAGCTACATCCGAGCTCTTTCCAACAAAAAAAAACCCGAACATATCAAAATCAGAGCTCTTTTCGACAAAGAACCCGGGTATATGCTAGGGAGCCTTTCGACAAATAATCAAGACGATTTCAAGAAAAGACCCTCAAGCTCCTTGTGCCAAAAAGCAAGAGGCTCGGGGGCTACATCCAAATAGGAGTACTTTTTTCTTCAAAAAAGTACACGCCATGCAAAGATCTCACGAAGCGCTACACGGTTTCGCTCAAGAAAGCACTCGGACGACGCTTGTTCCTGCTCGACGAGACTTGAAGGAACAAAACGAGGCTTCCAGAACTCGACCATAAAGTGCTCGGGGGCTTGTCAGTGCGGGACCCACAGGGTACCACGCAAGGAAGGAAGAAGACCTAGTCTGATTAGGATCCTTCCCTTGTAATCTTAGTAGCAGTATTACTCTGTAATCCTACTAGGAACTCTCATTATAAACCGACTAGGACTTTGGCCTCCTGACTATATAAAGGAGGGCAGGGCTCCTTGGATTGAGAGTTCAGACCATAATTGTACAATACAACACTTGACAATCAATCCAACGCCAAGGCTAACGCCGACTGGACGTAGGGCTATTACTCGATCAAAGATCGACGGCCCAAATCAGGATAAATCGACTATCTCTTACGTTAACCGTCAAGTTCTGCATATGCTGAAGCCCAAACATACTGCCCCGGGGACCCCCGTGGTAGGCTATCGGTGGTCAAACATCGACAGTTGTGTCGCCGCGGATGAGGGTCATAGCTTGGTTACACCGTTTTTCCCTGTCTGGTCGGTTAAGGACCGATCGTTGCATAAGACTCTAGGTAGGTCATAGATTTATTATCCCGAGCACATACTTGTGTATGGGCGCTTGGAAGACTTGTTTCTCTCTTGTCGTGGATCCGGCTCTTTTCGGACCGACTGTTAGGGTTTTATTTTGGTGGAGGAGGTCCTTGCACCGCACTGAGTCCGGAACTCAGGGGCGGGGGCTTGGAGTCCCAGTTTGGACGGGGACCTAGACACTTGGGATAGGAGAGTGATGGGTTGGTCCTGCTTGTGTCTAGGGTACAAGTGGAGTGTGTGTTTTTGGGGTACCCAGCTGGGGGCATTGATTCGCAAATCGTCGGGCGATCCGGTACGGCTTGTCTACGGTTTAGCATCGTAGTAAGAACTGAAAGATGAAAGATGGAAGAGGGAAAAAGGGAAATCTGATTCCTTACCACCTGCTTGAAAGTAGCACATGTGCTTACATAGAATGGTTAGTTAATGAACCAATGCGGCTATTAATAAAATCAGAATATAAGGACGCACGTTTAGTAATGCTTCCTGCAATTGCAATAAACCCACAAGCCAGATAGCATTGCATATCCTTGGAGTCTTTTCTTTTCTCCTATCAGGTAAGTCTTGCGGAGTACAATTGAGTACTCAAGGTTTTGTTCCCCCTGTTGTAGGTAACACGTGGATGCTAGAGCTCACCTTTGTGTGTGGATACCTCCTGGTGGGCTCAGCGAGGATTCCTTTACGCTGCGATCGTAGTTGTTATTTATAACTCTCACCAAATGTTTTTTTATAAATGAAAGTTCATAACCTGGTGTAGTAGTATATATATCAATACTCCGTCATGTCATTAATAGATGTTTATTTCTGCTGTAATTCTGATCACATGTTATATTCCGCTGTATATTAAATTAATCATAACTCTGATAATATGATTACATTCCACTATTATAATAATAAATGTTATACTCTGGTGTATGTGTAAAGTGATGTAATAAATGGTTAAGAATGATGTAAGCTTTATTCTCTCATTTGTGATCCTGATGGCAAAAATGTGGATTTTTGGGTTCTCCCCTGGGGTGTGCCCGACGGAACTAAGTACTTTGGTGTGCTCCCTCGAGTGCTTAGTGTCTAATGGAAGACGAGCACTCCTAGGAGGCATTAGATTAGGCGGTTCTACCACGGGTGGTATCAGAGCATAAATGAGGAAATAAAGCTTCCAAATCCTTTTCTAAATTAAAATTTGACTACCTATTTTTGCAAATAGTTAGGATGTTTGCATGCAAAGTTATATAAGTAGCCCTATTACTATGGTTATGTATCCAGGATAGATGGCACTCTGCTGACTTAGATAGGATTAATCAAGTTTCTACAGGTACACTGACTCGTGCATAGTCCGATAGTATCGACTAGCTACAGGGAGAGAACGATGTGCCAAAAATTTTAGAACGGTTGCCCTATATGTTGGCAACAGTGAAAGGACGTATAGGACATGCATTCATGCATATCCTGTTTATGTATTATAGTGCCGTATTGCTAGTAGATACGCCATCCATAGGTGTCACGTGTGTCGTATTGTGCACGAATGACTCGTTCCAATTCTAGAGTTAGGTTTGCCCTGTGGCTTCATGCTCCGTGTTTGCCCATGGTTCGCGCCTATCGTGACCCACGTCTCCCCATACCCCTTTTCTGTGCTCTTGTCGGACCCTTGCCCTACAGTCGTACTAGTCAGTAATGGCATCGCACGTCGCTCGCCTCGAACGCATGGAATTTAGTCGATTCGCCATAGTGATCCCGTGCGGGAACCCTGGTGAACCGCGCCAGGACCACTGACCGCTTCGCCTTTATAAGCAGAGCCTGGTTTAGCCATTGGTACCACCACCCAGCGCACTTTAGCTCATTTAGCTTTTCCTTTGAGCCAGCCTTTCATTTCGCTCAGCCTTCCTTGCAACCATCGCTAGTGATGGCTGGAGCCTGGGTTAGTACCTACTGCCTGAACGTTGAGGGTTTTCTCAAAATCCTGCATGCCACCCTACAAAAGCTCGGAGTCAAAGATCATCCTGAGTATGAGGGCCGTGAGTATGAGGAGCATGGCACCGAGCAGTGTGAGGTTACCGTCTATATCAGGAAGAGTGAAGAGTTCCCCGACCTCACTGAAGCCTAGAGTGTGACTGCAACTGGGTTTTGCTTCGTCGACACCTACCAGGTTGTGGCCCGCAAAGCCTTGCGGTACCTCTGCTAGATCTATGAGGAGCCCATCGCCCATACCCCCATGCGGTTCTTTCCTCCTTTGGACAAGAATCGGCGGGCATGGAGGGCTCGCATGGAGGCTTTGCAAGGGCGAGATGCGCATGAGGATAGTCCCACCGTGGTGCACTTGACCACGTACCTACTCACTCTGGATGAGCAGTACGACCGTTAAGCTTTGGAACTGGGGGCGTGCCTTCGACGCGTCGAGGAAGCCGAGGTCTTCAACCAGATGCTCTAGGTGCAGCTCGCCAAAGCGCATGCCAGCGCTGCAGCTGCTAAGAGCCAGGAGGCTAGCATGGAGGAAGCCTTGAAGGAGGCTGAAGATCGGCATGTCCATCAGCTAGGTGAGGCCTATCTGTTCACTAGGGCCAGGCGGAGGTCGCTGGTTGATGGAAGGCAGGATGCCCCGATCTTGGAAGGGATCCCTATCCACCCGCCAGAAAGAAGAAGAACTGGTGTTGCAGAACCGCCAGCACCTCCACCATCGGAAGTGTTAGAAGCAGAACCCTTGGTTCCTCTCACTCAGCCATTGCCACAAGAAGATGTAGACTAGTTGTCTTGGGATGCTGTATCCGTAGCAGTAGTGTTTTTCATCGCTGTCCTTCGTATTGTACTCTTGCCGTTGTTGTCGTCCGTAGTTGTTGAGATCGTCCGACCGTAGGCGAATGCTGTGTCGTGAATGAGAGCCTGAATGCCTGTATGATGTACCCGCATAAGACCATTGGAACATGTATTTTATTTAGTTCACTGTGTTTATTGCGTTCATCTACCTTAAGTTCGTTAGATGTGCTTAAGAGTTTCATGGGTGATATTAAGTGGGTTACAAGAGAAGTTGACATTCAGATGCCGGTAGATTAGCCATGAATATAGGCCACTGTGTCGACTAATTATGGATGTCCGAATAGAACACTTGAATCGCTTTAAAACAAATCCGCCATTGGATTTGAATTTCTTATCCCTTGTTGTGAAGGGAACCTTTGTTGTTTGAATTTTTCCCTTGAAATACTCCCCTTACTCTGTGGTCTATGACCCCACCGCCTTCATGGCGTGTAAGTTGGTACTAGTTGCCTGGTTAATAGCTTATGGTGCCATGATGACACCGAGGGCTCCCTGTGGAACAGCTGCCACATGGTAAAGCTACTCGGCACGTGCTGGTATCAAGGTTGTTGACCAAGTACCTTTACCAAGTTACATCGCCGTACCGTTTTGTTTTAAAAATTTTCTCCTTAGAAATGTTCAGGTGTTCAAACGGGAAATCCATAATGGGTCGATGCAGAAGTGTTCTCTCAAGGTAAACAAGAGGTGGTTTTGGAGGAAGAAAGTAGGACATGATCTCAGTCTACATGAAAGACGGATGTGGTCCAGTAAAGGACAGAAAAGGAAGAGTAGTAAGGAAGGTTAGCCTCGGGTAGTCAGGAGTAATAGAAAAGCCTGAGTGAATGTCATGTCCCAAGCCCTGTGTTTAGTTGACCGCGCTACGCATGTTGGGTCATTTCGCTGCGTGCCCTACGAACGCTGTCTGTATCGGGTCCTTAGCTCCCCGTTTTCGCGTGGCCGCAGTATCGTGCCGCACTCGCCGTCCTTGTGCACTATGCGCTTTTCCTTTTTCCCAGCATCCGATCGGCTCTCGACTCTCGTGCCTCGTCCCTCGTACCAGACCCCCCCATTTCCTTCTTCTGGTGGACACGACTACCTGCACGCCTGCCTCGTCGAGCGGACCCCCCCTCTCATCTCCTTTATTTCCCCTTTGCCACCCGCGCAGGAAGCGCATCATAGTTGTGCTTATCCCCACAGCATGAACCATCTGTGTATCCCATCCACTCCGCCTCCACTTTTGGGTGTTGCTCCCCATCTCCATTCGCCACTATAAGTAACCTTTGGTCCTTGCTCTTCTTCTTCATCCCCATTTCCCCTCTCATTCAGAGTAGAGCTACGAAATCTAGTAGACGTTGTGAAGCTAAGTTCGTCAGTTTGAGGTGATGGTGTGATCTGAGAAGAAGAAGGGATCCGGTCCGTTGAAGAAGTTCAAGTTCCCTTTTTGGGTAGTCAATCTTAGGGTTCACAATGTTTTACTTCTCAGTCGACTATTTCTGGATCTGTTGGTGCTATGCCATGTTTTGGATAATCATCTTCTTGTTGATTCTCCATTGTCCTCATCTATCTTGACTTCTGGAGTAAGTCTCAGTTGTACCATGTTGCTCTTAACCATGTATCCCTAGATCCCCGCGTGGCTTAGTATTCAAAGTCGTGTAAACTTTCGTGTAATCCCTGATCTACGGAATGTAATCGTGTTTCCCCTCTTCTATTTCTTGCTTCGAATCTCGGGATGAGATTCTTTTTAAGGAGGGTTCGTTGTAACACCTCTGGTGTTACGAGCTCGCTTAGCACCTTAACTAAGGCCTAAAAGAAATTAATTAACCAAGCTCTCGTGTTTTAAAGTTTTAAACTCACATAAAATGATAAAACGAATTATCCATGTTTGTATAGCTTGATGGTTCCCGCGAGTACCTTGGTTTGATGTAGTTTGTAGGTTGGTTTGGCGCTGCGATGTTATCTAAAAAAGATCCCGAAGTCCCATCGTAACGTACTAGCACCCGTCCTTGCTACTCGACCCGTCTACCTACGTCGTCGCATTGCCGGCCGTGTCGCTATTGCAGTTGACCACACGCAGGCGCACTTCTTTGGAGCTGTCCGTGCCAACCGACATGCTCTGCCGGTCACCTTGGGCTAAGCCAAATGCTCCCATCCTTCTCTGCTCTAGACCGCAACATCACATCACTGTCCCGCAGCACGTCGTGGTCGCTGGGCCACGGCCGGTACCGCCGCCTATCGTTTCTTCCCTTTTCCCTCGTGCTTGCGCATCCTCTGTTCCCTGTGCTGGACATAGCCCCAGCTCTTGCTTTCTTTTTCCCTCTGCTCCTCCGTGGCTCCACCGCACGCCGCACTAGCTCTTCCTCGCACCTGAGCGCGCCCACGCCCTCAGCTCTGCGCTGCCCGTGCCGCGTTCCGCACACCACCATCGGACGCGTCACGCTCACACGCCGTGCCCACAGCGTCGCCCCAACACTAGCACACGCCGAGCCACCGGGCGCCGCGATTGCCCCCGTCTCTTGCAGGAATCCATCTATGCTAGTGATTTTCATTCCAATTCCTCGCAGCCATGAATGCTCCCAGTTGTTATATAGCCCTGGACGAGACCTCGTTGCCATCCGTCAACGGTACGTAACGAATTTTGGAATCCTATGCTCGCGGTCCGCCATGGTCACCGGAGATGAAGCTCCGCAATTGCGCTGCTCCGTTTCTTCTCGGCCCTGTTCAAGTCGAGTTTTAGCATCGCCTTAATACCTCTTGGGTTCCTTTTGTACAGCTTGGTCTAACGTTGCCGTTCGCTAGGAATGCCATCGATGAGGCAGCACTGCCACCGCGGCTCTGCTCGCTGACGGCGTTGCCCAGTCGCGTCCTGCGCACTACCGCCTTCACTTCCTGGCCATGCGGGCCTGCGAAGCCCCCACATGGCCGCCGCGCCTACTGCTCGGGCCAGCATGTCGTCACCGGCCCGGGTCAGCGGGGTCATCGCCGCCGATCGTCGCTCGGTTGCGAGCAGAGAAGGAGAGCAAGGTGAGAAACAAAAATAAGACTTTTCCTTGGATCCAGTCACGTGACGTTAGACTCAAGTAAATAGTGTTGTTGGATCTAGCTTGAAATATAGAATACCGCAGGGTCGTTTTGCATAAAGACGCGTGGGCCAGCTCATCTGGGCCGCTCGGGCCGTTATCGCGCGTCTCACCGTGGCTGGGCCGCTGCCCACGGCCTGCTCGCTACCCCGCCTGGGCCGCTGGCCATGCGCCACGCTTGGGCCATCGCCCGCTTGCCGCCGGTGGCGCTAGTCGCTGGGCCGGCTAGTGCTACACCGCCTGGGCTGGCCTTGGGCCACCACGGCCTGGGTTCCGCGTCGGGCTGGCCGGCCTTGTCCGGTTGGGCCTAATGCGGCCAGGAAGGCGTTTCTATTTTTCTGATAGATTTATTATTTGTTTGCAATGACTGAAGTTTGTAAATCCGTGATAAATCAAATAAAAATCATAAAATGATGAAACCAGTTTTGTTGAGCTCCTAAAATCCTGCCCTACCTGCTAGTATAATTTGTTCACATAGTTGGGTAATATTCTTAGAAAGCTATATAATTAATTAGAGATAATTAATATTGTAAAATATTAACTTGTAGGAATTTCCATGATAAGTTGGTAGTATTGTTGAATCTAAAATTTGTATAGTAGGCTCCTAGCAATATTAGTTACTCACCGTAATTTTTGTAGCCCCGGAATAACTAGTTGCTAATTAGATAATGATGTCTTATTTCGAATAATGATTAAATCGATAGAATAAAATAAAGAAACACCTTGGTTTATATAACTAAAATTGTTGTTGGGAAATAACGCCTTATCCGACAACGTGTATATGTGACCTAAGTCCGGTCGTCGTTAGAACTAGCCCATTAGCTCGAGAGGCGTACGTCGTATGTTATGAGTCACGATTGCAGTTGATTAATTACATTTTTGCATTGCATCGCATGCATATCCTATAGGTACGATGATGGATCAACGGACCGATCGAAGGATGATTGGGAATCCGACGATGGTGTAATGGCATTCTCTCCACGAGCTGATGCAATGGGCTTTCAATTTGGATGATGGTGGATGATCTAAAGATGCAGATACTAACTTTTTAATATATCTTACCTAGGCAAGCCCCGGTGCATAACCCCTACTTTTCTGCAGTCTAAATTATATTTGTGCATTAAGTTTTAAGGAGTTGACTGAAACCTACTTGCATATATATCTTTATCCTATGAGTCTTACTAGTATGACAGGATCGTGTAGAATGCCATGCTACAGGACTCCGGTAGAAGTCGGGTGATTGCCTATCACTCGCGAGATATAGGAAATATGTTACTATATGATTATCACTTTGAATAAATATAAAATGGTGGAAAGAAAAATGGTGACCAGGCAGGGATATGGTTTGGGTTTTGGTGGGTGTAAGTTGTGTCGCCGCGGATGCGGGTCATACCTTGGTTACACCGTTTTTTCCCTGTCTGGTCGGTTAAGGACCGATCATTGCATAAGACTCTAGGTAGGTCACAGACTTATTATCCCGAGCACATACTTGTGTATGGGCGCTTGGAAGACTTGTTTCTCTCTTGTCGCGGATCCGGCTCTTTCTGGACCGACTGTTAGGGTTTTATTTTGGTGGAGGAGGTCCTTGCACCGCACTGAGTTTGGGACTCAGGGGCGGGGGCTTGGAATCCCAGTTTGGACGGGGACCTGGACACCCAGGACAGGAGAGTGTTGGGTTGGTCCTACTTGTGCCTAGAGTATAAGTGGGGGTGTGTATTTTCGGGGTACCCAGCTAGGGGTATTGATTCACGAATCGCCGGGCGATCTGGTACGGCTTGTCTACGGTTTAGCATCGTAGTAAGAACTGAAAGATGAAAGATGGAAGAGGGAAAAAGGGAAATCTAATTACTTACCACCTACTTGAAAGTAGCACAGGTGCTTACATAGAATGGTTAGTTAATGAACCAATGCAGCTATTAATAAAAACAGAATATAAGGACGCACGTTTAGTAATGCTTCCTGCAATTACAATAAACCCACAAGCCAGATAGCCTTGCATATCCTTGGAGTCTTTTCTTTTCTCCTATCGGGTAAGTCTTGTGGAGTACAATTGAGTACTCAGGATTTTATTCCCCCTGTTGCAGGTAACAGGTGGATGCTAGAGCTGACCTTTGTGTGTGGATACCTCCT
This sequence comes from Miscanthus floridulus, assembly GCF_019320115.1. Taxonomy (NCBI): domain Eukaryota; kingdom Viridiplantae; phylum Streptophyta; class Magnoliopsida; order Poales; family Poaceae; genus Miscanthus; species Miscanthus floridulus. The sequence goes on along the minus strand of NC_089587.1, from coordinate 63,190,413 downwards.
AGTGGGCTCAGCGAGGATTCCTTTACGCTACGATCGTAGTTGTTATTTATAACTCTCACCAAATGTTTTTATAAATAAAAGTTCATAACCTGTTGTAGTAGTTTATATATCAATACTCTGTCATGTCGTTAATAGATGTTTATTTCCGCTATAATTCTGATCACATGTTATATTCCGCTGTACATTAAATTATTCATAACTCTGATAATATGATTACATTCCGCTGTTATAATAATAAATGTTATACTCTGGTGTACGTGTAAAGTGATGTAAGAAATGGTTAAGAATGATGTAAGCTTTATTCTCTCATTTGTGATCCTGATGGCAAAAATGTGAATTTTCGGGTTCTCCCCTGGGGTGTGCCCGACGGAACCGAGTACTTTGGTGTGCTCCCTCAGGTGCTTAGTGTCTAATGGAAGACGAGCACTCCTAGGAGGCATTAGATTAGACGGTTCTACTATAGGCTAACCCTAACCCTAACCCTAACCCTAAATTAGACCAACTCTGAGAAGAAAAGAAAGAAGATCCAAACAAAGAAGATCAAGGGGAAAGGGGAAGGGCTAGGGAGGCAGCTTACCTCACCTGCCTCCACTCACCGGATCACCCCGGGAAGGGCCTTCGCATCGGTGTACTGCGGCTGTGCTAGGGCACCTTGGCTAGGCCGCTCGACGGCGACGCGCTCACCCGCTAGGGAGCGCACGCGCCGGTGAGGGGGCCAGCGACGGCGCCACCATCCCTCCACCCTGGGCTCACTCAGGTGGCTCTCTACGCTCACTCGCTTGGTGTTGAGCCGCTCAGAAAGAGAATGGGGAGAGAGGAGTGAGTTAGGGTTCGGGGAGTGGAACCGTGCGGAGTCAAGGGAACCGTCGCCTAGACCGCTCGACGATGGCGCACTCAGCCTCGGGCGAGCGAGTTCACCGGCGAGGGGACCGGTGGCGGCGGAACTATGTTGTGCCTCCCGCCTCTCCGCCGCGGCGCTGAGGAAGGAAGAGAGAGAAAGCAAAGTGACAAATGGACCTAGGGTTTCTACGGGAGCGGTCGCAGCGGGGGGTTTTACTCGGGCGAGAAGTGCGGACGACCGTCGGATGCAGATCAACAGCCAGCAACACTTGGGCTGGATTCAGCCTAGGCAGGCGAGTGATTTCCCAGCCCAGGCTCAGGTTGTGGCCTGCGCGCGGGGACAACGTGGCGTGCGCGGCTAGCTGGGCCGGCTTTCGCTGCTGAGCTACGACAGCGCACAGCGTGTGAGTGTTTTCGGCCCAAATGCACAGTGACGATTTTTGTTTTGTTGTATTATTTTTAGAAGCAAATTTTTGAAGATTTTTTTGTCTAGTTTGAATCTCTGTCAAAATTTGAACCAACGGAATAATTTTTTCGGAGAGTAGATGAGTAAAGTAAAATGCTTCTGAAAAGTAGATAAATAATTTTCTCATATTTCCGCTACAAAGTTTAATGTTGTTTATCTTCTAATTAAATTCGAACCAACGAGAGAATTTAATTTGAAGAGCAGTTATATTTAGTAAATTATGATTATGTTTATCCTCTAATTAAATTGGAACCAACAGGAAAATTTAAATTAGAGGAGTAGTCTGTTTTGTTTAAGTAAGATTATGGTATTATCATTTTCCGACCAACGTTGATGATGACAATATTATAACAAATTTAAGTTTGAAGTTTAAATCTCTGGAAAATTTTACACCAACATGGTAAAATTTTCAGAGAGTAGATAAGGACCAAGAAATGCTCATGAACTAAAAGAATATATTTCATTATTAAGTTTCCGCTGCAATGATGTTGATTATCTTCTAATTAAATTTGAATCAATGGGAGAATTTAATTTTGAAGAGTAGTTATATGTATTTCAAGTTGATTTTATGAGTTTTATGCATTAATTCTATTTTCTGCCCAACAATGATGTAGAATTGATGCAGAAGCACCTTATTTATTTTACCGACGAAATCACTCGGCTGCATGCCAACGGGCTGCAATGCTGGGCTATGTAAATGAAAAGGCTTGAGCCAAGCCAGTTCAGGACTGGTTTTTTGTTAGTGTAATAATTTTCTGATTAAATTAGAACCAACAGAAAGATTTAATTCGAAAATGAAGAAATAAGTGAATATTTTAGTCGTCATGACTAAGTTTTCGTTACAGTAAATTGTGTATAGATTTATTCCGTATGGGGAGAAGTTTTGACGTAGTACTTATGCTAGTCAATCCTGCATGGCGAGAAAAGTTTTATGATGATTCACATATTTTGTATCCCACATAGCGAGAGAAGTTTGGGTAGCTCTTATGCTGTCCTAGTATTGCCTGTGGCATAATAGAAATACATCGTCATGGTAAACACTAACCGAAAGATAAGAAAAGATGCAAGCATGACTTGCAAAAGTATTACTAATAAAAGACCTCATTGAGTTCTTGAAGTGAAATAAGAAAAGTGTACTCCTAAACGGATAAGAAATAACTTTGTTTATATGACATAATCCATGTGAATGAAGTAAGTTATAAGTGTCTCCTCATTCACAGGTTTTCTGAATAGTTCTCAAAATTATGACAGTAAAGTTCATGCCATATTTCGAGGGGGAGAATATTAAGATCAATTAAGAAAAATACTCTTCGTTAAGAGTGAGATAAAGATCAATTAAGAAAGATACTCTTTATTAAGAGTGAGATAAAGATTAATTAAGATGAATGCGACCATTGGAGGAGTAAAACGGTCACAACAATGATAACCCTAAGCAAAAAATAGCTAAATTTCTAGACCTTTTAAAGTTTCGACAGGAAGATAACGTAGTCAGCCTCAAAGAAGTTAAGGTGGTGCTTAAAGCGTCATATGAGGTTTTAACAGATTAAACCAAAAATAAGATATTTGAAGAGACACTATCTTTAGAAAAGATGAAAAGATCAGGGGGAGCATGATATGTAGAGGTATGTAGAGACCTAAGACTTGAAGAGAAGAGAGACTGCGTGCCCACTCCAGTGATGCAGGAGCAATAAGTTTCTCCATACCTGTTGATGTTGTATGACTAATACAACACATGTTGTTAGCTCTTCGAAGAAGATAAATAATGTAAACAAGGATCTTGTTATACATGAGCCTATAGAATCAATTGTCTCTTGGCAATGAAGAGCAACAACAGCCCCATATGAAAGTACCAGTAGCTGAGGCCCCAGAAGGTCTCAAAGAATCAGTTTCTGATGACTATAAAGTCTAAGTTAATAAAGAAATTCATTTGAAGAAGCCATGAGAAGCGTTCACTCGTTTAAATGGCAAGAAGCTATGGAAGTTGAAATGAATTCGACGAATACCAATGATGTTTGGGACTTAGAAGTAATTCTTAATGGAGCCAAAACAGTAGGCTGTTGATGGGTCTATAAGACAAAATGTGTCTCCAAAGAGAATGTAGAAAGATATAAAGCACAACTTGTAGCAAAAGGCTTTACGCAAAGAGGATGAATAGATTACGATGAGAGTTTTCTCTCTAAACTCATGCAAGGATTCTTTAGAATCAAAATGGTATTATTGACACATTACGATTTAGAGTTACATCATATGGATGTAAAGACGACATTCCTCAATGGGGATTTGTATGAAAACGTTTACATGGCATAACCCAAAGGTTTTGTCGTGGAAGAAAAAGAACGTATGAGATGCCACCTGTAGAAATCCATTTATAGGTTAAAATAAGTCACAAGACAATAGTATTTGAAGTTGATGAAAACAATAAGAAAGTTTGGGGGTTTTACAGAAAATGAGAAGGACAATAGTGTTTATGCGAAGTTCAAGAATGAAAAATTCATTTTTCAGATCATGTGAATAGATGACATTCTACTCACTAGTAGTGATGTTAATCTGTCATTGGAGAAGAAGTTCTGTCCTCAAGTTTCAATGTGAATGACCTTGGTAAAGCGTCATCGGTTCTAGGAATCAAAATTCACCGAGATAGAAGAAAATGGGGTATTAGGACTATCGCAAAGACATACTTAGAAAAGATTCTAAAGAAATAAAGTATGCATATGAGTAAACCTACGCCTGCTCCTATATTCAAGGGTAATAGATTTGGGGAACTTTAAGTGTTCCAGGAACCAATATGAGATCGATCAAATGAACATGTTTCCATATGCTTCAGCTGTTGGAAGCTTGATGAGTGTACAAGTACAAGTGAGAACTTACACTGACGTAGTTTATGTATCTGGGATATTTTGGTAGAAGTCCAGTCCAGATATAGATCACTGAAATAGAGTTGAGAATGTCTTGCAATTTTGCAAAGTATTATAGGCCTCATGCTGAGTAAGAAAGAACAAGTACTTTCAAATAGTTGAGGGTATAAATGTTAGGTCTTGGCGAGATGTGTAGTGAAATCCACAGCTGTTGTTGACACTCGCAGTTGGAGTATTATTGTGGAAAAGCTCCAAAGAAATAGTTGTGGTGTCATCAGTGATGTATATGGTATAGCTTGACATGAGGCTTAAGGAACAGGCAAAAGAAGGTTAAGGGAATCTGTACCCGGATTTAACAATTGTAGACAACAACAATAACCATTTAAAGTAAGTTAACTCCTAAAACAACAGGTCAAGTATGCTGTCAAATACATTGACACTAAGTTATATGTTGTAAAGGAGAAAATTCAGAATCATTTTGAAAGTATTGAGCACATAAGTACCGAGTAAGTACTTGCGGATCCGCTTACCAAAGGTTTTCCACCCAGTGCGTTCAGAGAACACACAGTCAACATGGGTTTACGGAAAAATCTATGATTTCTTGATACTAAGGACCTAGTTGAGTATCTGTTTCAAAATAGAGAGGTGCATCGTAGCTGATAAATCTAATGGCAACTGACCGTGACGATGAGGCACGCTCTATGCACTGATCTGTGATAGAATGGGAAAAAAATGAAGTTAAGTTTAAGTCATAAGGTGAGATCAAGGGGGAGAATGCCCGCCCTGATCCGTGGCGCTCAGCCTTTCTACTAGCTGATGGGCCCCGTCGCGCAGCACCATAAAAGGACGGTGGGGGCTGGGGCACACGACACGAGGTTCACTGTAGCCGCCAGCGCCCCACCGTGATGTCCTAACTCCAATCCGATCTAGAAGGGGAAGTTGTAAGCGACGGGAAGCGCCATCGCCTTCGCCGCCGTCACCAGCACCGCGCCCGCACTGTTGCTACCTACGACGACCTAGCGGGGGCGTCTCTGCTTCCCCTACTACTACGACTCCAGTGGCCATGTCGCGGTGGCGCCGTGGCCGTGGCTGCGCATGGTGAAGTACATCACCAAGTCTTCCATTAAGCTAAGTTTTACCCACTCATCTACGCCCAGAAGTGTTTTCAGTCCTATCAATTGGGAGTGTTGCTGGCAAATCAGTGGAGAACCAAAAGCAGCTACTGAATGGACAGAACCAGGCCATGGATGGACTGAATAAGCTCCACAGATTTCAAGCACAAGCTCTTGAAGAAAGCAGGTATTATGATATTCATATGTACCGTTCCTTTTGTATTGTTCTTGAATATTGACAAATGCTTGTGGCACGTCTAATAGAAAAAAAAGATATTGATTAAGTTATCAATGGCAGGGAAACAATTCAGAAATTTGCACAATTTGGCCAGCGTCAGCAAGAGGAGCTACTGTCCCGGCAAGAACAAATCCAGCAAGCTCATGAGCATCTCAATCAAAATTCTCACTCCATACTAGAAGCACAGGTTCATTCTTATATCTGATTTTGAAAATATGACTAACTTTACATGTTCGCTTATATTTACTGAACTTTTTTTCATATACACAGGAAGAGTTCAGAGCAAAGCAGGCTAACATTTTTGCTGCTCTGGACAAGCTGTACATCCTGCACAATGCCATTCTAGCTGAGTCTCGCTTCATCAAGGCCTTCTTCTTCTATTGCAGCATTGTGTTCCTCGTCTACATGCTCACCAGCGCAAAGCAAACGTTCGGCATCCGGGGCCAGCTCTACTTTGGTATGATTTCACTACAGAAATTGAAAACCTATCATCAATTAAATTTAATTTGAATGCTCATTTGGCTAACATTTTGCCCCCGGCAGGTCTGTGCATTACGCTTCTATTGGAGATTGGGTTGATCAAAGTCGGCGCCGACGACTTCGACAAGCAGTTCTGGGTCATGTCCAAGGTGTTCTTGGTCCGAATGGTGTTCCTCGGCGCTGCCACTGTTCAGATCCTGCACTCCGTATTCACCTACAGGTAAGTGGTAAACAAAGGCCTCTGCTACAATATTACACAGTGCACATCCACATGCTCAGTGATTGGCCTTCGCTGCAATTATAACTTCTTTTTATTTACCATTCAGGGACTACGAAGTGCTGAACCACGGGCTGCTCCAGACGCTGGTGGAGAAGGTCCGGGCGCTGGAGGAAAACGCCGGCGGGAGGGTGTTGTCGTACGGCTCGGAGTCGGAGGGGGAGGAAAGCCTGAGGGACTACTCGTGGGTCTTCGACGAGCTGGCAGACGAGGTGGACAGCAAGATGGACCCAACATACGTCCTGCCGCCGGCGGAGCGGTCGCCTCTAACCCGAAGGCGCAACGAAATCGTTGTGGCGGAGGAGATCGGCGAGAACTCCATCACGGCGTCTGTCTCCCGGAAATACAATCTGCGGCCACGGAAGTAGGCAGCGGTCTGGTTTTTTAGTTTGGAAAAAAGAGCTATTTTGAGTGCTGCGTCATATGGATGTACCCAGTGCAGAGAGCTTCCGCTCTATGCGGGGTCTGAGGAAGAATGTTAGTGGCAAGTCTTATCATCGTCTGTGCAGTGCGAGGAGACCACGACTCGTTGACGAAAATTTATTTACACATTTTGACGAAGCTACCATTTTCTGAAATAAAATTATGGTGGAGAAATCTTGTGTGGTATTTAGCATTTTGCAATTTTCCTGCTTCCATCCAAGGGGCTTCAGTGATGTTTTTTGTTTTGTTTTGTTTTAGACCGAAGAGGAAGATGTGTGTTATTATTGTTTTTCATTTTATATCTCCTACGACTAAAAAGAACAAAGTGTTGATATTTTTTTGATGCGACATTTATTTTGGTTCGTCCGTCTGCCTACGCCTGCGATCCCGCGGCGCCGGCAGGTGGGACGTCCTCCAAGCTTGGGATCCCGCGAGTCCCCCAACCCTCGCCCCGACGCCTCTCCGGCCCGCGCCCCCCCCCCTCCTGGTGCCCTCGCCCGCGATTGCCCCCCACGCGACTCCTCGGCCTTTGTGTAACCCTAGCCGCCGCCGGTTGACGCGAGGCCATTGTAGGCGCGCCGCCTCCAGGCGTTGGGAGGCCACGGCGGATGGGGCGCCGCCGGGCGACGTAAGGCCACGACAGGGCGCTCCCGACCGAGGACGACATGAGCCGCATCCTGGGCTCCGTCGGTGCCATGGTGGAGGACCGCCTCGACCTACTCTTCGCCCTCATGGAGGGCAAGGACACCACTAGGCTCATCGCCACGGGCAGGGAGCAGCTCACCGACGCTGCCTCTCCCTCCCTGCCCTCGGCCCTCGTGCACCGCGCCGCCTTCTGCTCATCTTCTAGGACAGCGAGACGCAGCGATACGTGGACGTCGTCCCCGCTGCGCACTCGTCAGGGTTGCCGTACCCGTCGTCTTCTTCCTCATGGTAGACGAGGGCATGAAGATCTATGACCCTAATGCCATCTTCTTCCTCGAGGTACCGCCATCTGCATCTCAGGTGATTGATTCCTCCCTTATCTTATTACTTGAGCCCGACATCTCTAGATCTGAGCGTCCGCGACGGCACGACGACCATGGCTGCTGTTGCTGCAACTTGGCCGGGGCCGATGTCTGCTACTGATGGCGACTTAGCTTCAGGTTCTGAGGAGGATGAGGGCGGAGGCAGAGGACCAAAGCACGAATCCGCCGGCGATGGCAGCTGCTTCAGCGCTTCCTCTCCAGCTACGAGCCTACGACACCATGTTCCAGACGAAGCAACAGGCAAGTTTCCTTGTGCAAATTTAGGCTCTGTTCTTGTGTGGTATTTTCAAGCCTTCAACAGCATAGAAGATTAGATAGATCTTGGAAACAAGGAATCACAGGTCTCTGTTCTTGTGTGCAAATTAGGTTGAGTTCATCTGTTCTCAATCTGAAGTACTGTACTTGTGAAAAAAGTTGAATAGGTGCTGCATCACCTGAATATTTATACAGAAATTACTGATAGTGTTTAGCCTGCATGACTTGCAAGTTAATATGATTCTGGTGTTACAGTATTCTGTTCTTGAAGTTTCAAAAAAAATACTCTGTTTTTTAAGGAAAAAAGTACTATGTTCTTGTGTAAATTAGATTGAATTCATAATGAGTAAAACTAAAGAACACTGCTCACTGCTCATAATCGCCACAGTATAGGGATACAGACCTAAAAGAGCATGTTCTGATTTTTTTTTCCATTACACAATCTTGCATGACTATTTGACAGGCCAGAACAAAGAAATTTGATACTCCTTCGCCCCTTCTGTTACTTGCTTAATCTTGGGGTGGCGAAGTCCACAAATCAGCAGCAAGTTTACGGCAACCCTAGCAGCCACAGGTTTGTTTCATTTCTCTCCCTTTTCCTTCCTATCTTGGATATGAGTTCTAATTTGGATTTCATATACAATTTTTTTTGTTAATCAAGGCAAAATAAGCTATACATGCATATTGGATTTTTAGGTTTTGCTTCTTGTGATAAATAATTGACCTTACAGGGCTGTATGCATTCTTTAGTAAGTGAATACATTCCTTTTCTATTTTAGTCATATTATGATAACCAAACAAAGACAATATAGCCTGCGTTCCAGTATAATATATAATTGATATAGATAGGTACCGAGTCATGCAAACGAACTGCACCAATTTTAGCATCATAGTTGCAATGTGATTACTCTCTATTTTATAATTCAATCTGATGCCTAAATATATGTTCAATGCATTCCATTAAAACCAGTCATGTAGCGTCGAACTTTTTATACGATTACTACTGGAAGGGTATGACTATCCCATTAGTATACCAACAAGTGTTACTGCAGTCTTTAGTTATGTCATTAGATGGCTTATGTTACACATAATGAACAGAGACATTAAAACCAGTCAGAGAATTATCTGTACACTGCAATCCTTAATTATTTCTAGCTGCAGCCAACTGCCAGATATCTCTATTAATAAACCAGTCACACTTATTTCATATTGTCATTTCAGCCACACTTATTTTTGACAAAGGAATATATGCAGGCAGCAATACTTTTGCACTACCAAGTGAGCAGGTCAGTACTTAACCACGCATTTGTTTGATTTTTGTTCTGTACATGTTGCTGCAAGTATGTCTGTATCTGCAGCAATACTTTTGCACTACCAAGTGAAGTTTATTTAATAGTTGTTTACTTTCTCGCAAAAATAGCTGTTTAATAACTGTTATGCACTGCTATCTGTGCTTATATGATGATGGCAACGTCAAAAACTAGCTGAAAGTCTGAAACTTCAAATCCATGAAGTTTCCTGAAGAAATTGCATATATATATACACCTATGAAAGCATATAAAGCCATGCATGCTTCAAAATATTTATGTCACTATTGCAACCCTCACTGTTTTGGAGAACATCTTTTCAAGCTTAATAAAGCATTTGGTACCTATCACGAAATATAAAGTAGTAATAAGTATGGTACAACATTATATTACAGCTTTGCTCCACCTAGCTAAGATAACCTTATATTATTTAGATTCATGATACAATATATTTTTATAATATACCTACTTAGTATCATAAATAATGTTGACACTTTTTCCTAGTAAATTGGTTAAATCTGAAAATTGTACGATTGATGACAAACTAGATTATGTTCTTTTTAGGACAGAGGCTGTAGATTAGAACTCTCAAGTAAGACTAGCGCTTGTGGTGAGTTCTAATCCATCTCCTACAACTAAAAAGAAAGAAAGTAAGACCACCGTTTCGTGCGACAATCGTCGCTCCGTCGGTCCGCCCCTCCCCCTTGCGATCCCACGAGCACAGATGGAAGTCTCCATGGCATGCAGATATTGGACTGCTTATTGTGTACTACATATTGTACCCTACTTAGCAACTAGGGATCTGTGTGGTTCCATTTTTATTAGCTTAGTTCATAATATATTAGCTTAGTTCCTAAATTGTTGCCAAGTTTCTGTCAGTTTTTGCAGGCTACTTGCTTTGCACATGCACATGCAATGCGATGGTTTCAGACCTCTGGTATGATCTCTTTGGCCCAGTGCCATGTTGATTGCACTCTATGTCAAGATGCTATTTTGTCCCTTAATTCTTAGTGCATTTTTTTTACTTGTAGTACTTTCTGAACTTCTCAGATATTCCAATAGCCACTAAGATTGCCATCCCTTATTCCGTATTTTACTTAAATCTCCTACAACTAAAAAGAACAAAGCGTGGACATTTTTTTGTGCGATATTTGTTTTGGTCTGCCTCTTCACCCCCCAAGCCTGCGATCCCACGGCACAGGTGGGTCCACCCAAGCCTACGATCGCGCGTCGGGGAAGAGAAAGGAAGGGAAGGGAAGGGAAGAGAGATTTCTAGACGCCACACTGCTGCCTATCGGACCCTGCGCCTGTGCCGCCACCACCGCATCGTCCTCTCCCCGCCCTCGGTTCGCCTGCTTCTTCTTAGGCTCGGACACGACGTCGTCGCTGGACGCCACCGGCGAGGCCGCCTCCGTCGTCAGCACCACCACCGACGCCGGGCGGCACGCTTCGCGACGGCCTCATCCCCATCGCCAGAAGCCGCTAGCTCTCATCACCGCCTCCCGTACGCCACGCATTTGCAGCGCCCGTTTCCAGCCGTCACCACCACCACCTAGTAAGTTGTGCATCTCGCTCCTCTCCCCTTCCATATCATCTTCCTCCTGCTCCGCCAACCCTGACATGCTTGCCCCACAGCGCCCGTCGCAACCAGCCGTCACGATCGCCCGCCCTCCACTCTATGGATCTTGGGGCGCCAGCCTTGACCTGGCCGCCCACCAAGAGAGCGCATAGGAGTCCGTGGACTTGTCGGTGACTACGGTCGCCGCCGGGAAGGCTGCCGTCGACTGCTCCGTGCAAGCCAGCTGGCGTCCGGTCCCCTCCAAGCTTACCACTGTCCGCAAGAGTTCCGCGCTGACTCCTCCATCTCCTGGCAGTGACGGTGATGCACGTCTTCCTCTCCCTCCCCTCTCAAATCTGTAGGCCTTGGCTACATCCTCTATCTAGGATAATGTATTTTGGTTTGATTGAATAGCCTCTACCAGTAGATAGGGCCATCACTGTGTGTTCTTAATCTACAAAGCTAGAGTTTACACACAAGGAATAAGACTTTGTTGTTTTATTAATTGGATTGCGAACAAATGATAAAGCTACAAAGAAAGGATTTTTTTAGATAGCGTAAATTCAGAACATATTTATGGGCATATCTTTTGTTCTTATATGTACACCTGAATTATTGGATTCTGGACATTGGTCCAATTATTATTTTATTTTCCTTGTGCATTGCCAGGTAGATTTTTCTGTAGAAAACCTATACTGATATTTTGGTGTATGCTGATTTCTAAGGGTTAGCCTTTTTTTAGCTTGTATATTTGGTATCCTGGATTTATAGATGCAATCTGTTTACTATATTTCTTTGGCATGACATAAAAGGTGTATTTATTTTATCTCCGCACTGCAAAATGTCTTGTGGATTGATCTTTGTTTATTTTTGAACAATCTGGTGTAGGCAGGCAAGGAAAAGAATGATAAATTTCTCACTGAAGTTAAACCTTGAAAAACAGGGAATGCAAGAACTTTTCTGCAGGTAATAAACTAAACTTGCCCTGAATTGTTGCAATTTTATTGTCATGGCTTATATTTGTAAACTCTACAGGATGAATCAATGGTTAGCATTGATACACTGATGTCATTTATCACAACAAACAGTTTAGTTTTCTGAGAATGTACATATGTGATTAGATTGGTTTAGTGGGGACTAGATAAAGTTCTCATCTTTTAAAAAAATGAAATTCATTCAACAATCTTGATATATTTAGCAAACAAATGCTGACCGTCTTGTGTTATCACACTTAGAACAAGAATTGTCCTGCGAGATTGCCATGTATTGTGGTCGTCATTATACTATAGGAGTATGTTGTATCATTAAGCTACTTTTTCATGATCCTCTTATTGTAAATAAATTAGTCAAAATTACTTTTCTTTACAAATATTATCTTGTTTTGTATTTTACCGTATGCAGCAAGTGATCAAAGCAGTGATAGTTTGATAGAGTAGTGGACCTGATATGTTAGCAGACTTGTGTGTTCAGAGAAAGTAGGCGGAGTCTGAATTTCATGAGAAGGCAGAGGCACTGTACTGCATTAGAGAGGAGAAATGGGCAGATTTAGTGTAGGTGGTTCAAGTAGTGCAATTCAGTAGATGCAAGTCGGAGAGTTTCCAGCTGAAGAAAAGAGTGTTGAAGAAAAGAGTGTTGCTGTGTTTACTTCCTTAGTAGTTGCAGTGCAGATGTGTGAGTGAAGGAGTGATAGAATTGGAGACCGGCATGTATGCAAATGGTGGTTGTCACAAGATCAATATTCAGAGGCTTTCATCAAAGAAGCCCTTTACATAATAGTATTCTGAAGAAGATTTCAAGAGCAATAGAAGTGGTAGAGTGGTGTCTGATCAGTTGTGAGACTGTCATGTTCAGTGAAAGCAAGTAAATTTAAGAGTTCGGAGAAAGAGAGATTTTGAGTCGCAGTTTGAGAGCCAAGAAGATTTAGTTGAGAAGAAATGATAGACTACAGTATATATAGCAAGCAAGTAGAGCCCTAGCATCTTAGGAGGGTGCACAACAGAGTTGTGACTGTAGTTTGATGTAGAAGGAGAAGTCAGATCCCAAGATACAGATGTGTGGGAGAAGATGATGGAGAGTAGGTGGCAGATTGCAGCTGTCTGAGGATGATTTTAGGCCCATGAGGTACATGATTACAAGGCGTTGATAAATGTATAGGCCATGTTCAGCTCATAAGAGAGCATGCACTTTCACTGATTGATGTCAGGAAAATAATTGGCTTCGGTAAAAGAGGGGAAGAAAGAAGAATGTGCAGATTGCAGGATTTACATGATACAAGTCATCAACAACAGTAGTGAGATTCATTGGCTGTCAGCATAATATTCATGAGATGCCATCGTGTGCTATAGCAGGCCAGGAGTTTTTCTTATCCTTTGTGCTATAACAAATCAGTGATGATGCACTGAAACTCCTGAAGAATGCAGTAGTTTAGTGCAGACAAGAAAGTAGCGTTCATGTGGTGATGCAGCCCTATAAATGTGCAGTGCAGTTTAGGCTTTATTGGTGAACAAAAAGGAGAGACCCTGAAACTCCATGCAACCAATAGTAGGGATGATGGCAAGTAGCACAGTTTAGAGGCAATAGCAAGCCCATGAGATCAGTGTTTAGCAGTAGATAGTGATCTTGAAAGCATATAGCTGATTAGTGTAGTGAAGTGGCCTAGACCATTTTTTATGCAGTAGTCTAAGACTGAACGTGTGATTTGGCCTGTCAAAAATTCGAAGTTATCTTATACATGAATCATATATGATGCAACGCTTCTCCGAATCATATGTAATGCTATCTGTTGATTCCATCTGGTAATTCGATGTTATATTACATCTGAACCATGTCATGCCCATTCATTCAAAAAATAAATGAAGAAAATTACATCTGTGCTCGAAGCCCCAGATGACATTAAGCTACATCCTATCTGAGTATACTGGGTTACAAGGTGCCCATTATGTCATAGATGAGTTCCGATCCATTGTTTTGGTTTGTTTGCAAGGTCATTGAGCTGTGAACACAAATATGGTTAAAGTGATTGCCTGAAGTTATGTGTCTTAATAAGTCAGTTTAGTGTCCTAATAAGTCCTCTTTCCATTTAACGATTCACTTGCACTGTTCAATGTTTTATCCTGTATAATCAACCACCACAGTTTTCAATGCAGTGCCCAACAAACCAAACATCTTGATTGCTTGTGTGCACAAGTGCCATCAGAGTCATACATAAGTAGCTATTTTTTTCTCTTATGATCATATTTTCTAGCTGCCGACATGGAACCTTACTGAAGTGCAAAAAAAGAAGAATAAGTTTTATCTTGAATTATTGCATCTCATACATGCTGAATCCCTAGACTGGATAATTTGTTTGCCTATGGTTGTATGCACTTGCAGTTCATGGTTGCCACGTGGTGTTGTCAGCATAACTGCACTGTTTCCATGCAGAACATGTTGAAGCTAGGGACCTTGCAGATCTATTTTTTTATTAGCTGCACTGGTTTGCCAGCAAAGTGAAAGAAAACCTGTTTCTAAAGCCTGTATATACATGTGTCTCAAACTTGTTTTTAGAATCAGGAGGAGCCAGTGGCTCCTACTGCAATTCTTTTTTTTTTTGCCGGTTTTAACAGAGACTATTTGTATTTTCTCCCTTAATGCATATTTGTTAGTTTGGAAGCTTAACTTTCTTTGACATATTACCATTTGCAGGGCTTTGGAGCAATAGCTATCAAACTCATACAGTTTATTCAAACATACGGTGTATCCTGTGGCCATTTAAATAGACCGTTTCGTCAAATACTGTTGATCAGCATGTAGGTTCATTTCAGACAAGCATGACCACTAGCGGCTCAGCAAAACTGCTCTAGTTTGTTTTAATTCTTAAGACAATTTAATTTTCAATTCTGGATTTATTATTATTATTTTCTAACTTGTTGGAGCTATGGACCTTGCGGATGTAATTTATCTATTGCATATGAACCTTGGTGGATGTAATTTGTAATCCATTTATTTAGGCATTGTTATGAGTAGGGGTGAAAACGGTACAGATATTTTTCGACCGTATCCGAGACCGAATCCGTTTAGAGGGTTTAGATCTATTCGTATCCGAGTCCAGATATTCAACATTGGTATTTATTGACGCACGAAAGAAATGAATATCGGAGATTTCTTCCGATCAATATGAAATATTATTTTAGCCACATCACGGAAAATATATATAAAGTAGAGTTTGTGAGCCTGCGACGCCACGCTCTTCGTGACTTGTGTTAATTTCACACACTTTGTTTTTTTGGATTAAATGTCACTTTAACATTAGTATTTAATTTTTATAGTATTATTATCTTATCGTGCGATCTGTGTGTTTTTAGTATAAAATGTTAGCTAGCCCGTAGCAACGCACGACCACGCTACCTAGTTAGAAAGAAGGTGCGGATAGTTAAGTCTAGAAGAAAGGAAAAATATGTCCAAGAAATGCCCGGACCAATATCTTTCTATGGTTCTGTTTGGCTTGCTGAAACTTGACTGAATTAGCTGAAAAATACTGTTCTGATTAAATTATTGTGAGTGAAAAATACTATTTTAACTGAAAAAACAAATTGAATAGTGTAGATTATAAAATAGGCGGAACGGGGCGACGTGGGGACTCGATTTGACGGTGTTCAGCTTGTTGGAACGGCCGAAAGCTGGAAAGGCCGCCGAAGCCCGAAGGGGCGCGGCGTCCATCAGTTGAAGCCGAGTTTCATCTGGGTCTGTTCTCTATTCCTAGAGAAAGGTCTATCATGTCGAGTTTTTTTTTCCTAATAAGAAAAAAGAAAAAAAACGAGGATTATTTGTCCTCTTCTTTATCCCTTCGTTCAAAACCAACAACTCGTTGACAACGAAGCGTATTATTATGACATTAATCAATACTAACAGCAATGAATCAAAGAATAATGCAAATGTGCCAATAAAATAATACAAAGAACCAACTAATGATGAATCGTCGATGAACGAACTCGACGACGGATCGAGCTAGAATCCATGCGTGGACAAGCTAAGCTAGTAGTCTGTCACTCTGTCCTCCTGGCCTTGTTGCTCTCGGCGGCGTTACCGGCGGCGCCGGCGCCGTCCGTCTCCCGCTGCTCCAGCGCCCTCTTGGTCTTGGCCCCCGGGCCCGCGTCGTCCTTAGCCGCCGCCGCGGCCTTCTTGGCCTGCAGCTCGCGGAGCACGACGGCCCTGAGCGCGTGGAGCTGCCTCTGGTGCGCGGCCACCTCCCGCGCGCCCATCGCTGACACGTCCCTGGCCACCGCCCGCCCGACCATGCCCCGCAGCCGCTCCTCCCGCGCGACGCCGATGAGCTCGTGCGCCACCGCGGTGCCGTCGGGGCGGAACGCGACCGTGCACACGGTGACGCCGTGCTCGCGCGCCACGGCCCGGGCCTCCGACAGAAGCTCCTCGTGCTTCGACGCGAACAGCGCCGCCTCTACCTGCTGCTGCTGCTGCCCGGTCACCACAGGGGCGGCTCCGGCGGCAGCCATGCCTCTTGTTGTTCTTGGCGCTTGTCGATGATGGGATTGCCGGCTTGCCGCGCTCTTGCTTCTCTCTCCTGCGTGATATACGATAATAATGACGAAAATCGAAGGATTATGCGCAGCCCATTATTAGGTATTAGGTATGTATATAAGCCACGATTAGTCCGCGTCGGACTAGTTAACCACAGCATTAACGAGTCGTAATTGATAACGTTTCCGGGTATAATTAGGACTAATTAATATTCGTAATTCAATTAAATATCACGATTTTTTTTAAAAGGCTCAACAATTTTTTATAGAGAAAAAACACACCAATCAGAACGGAAAGAGCCGGCCAGGCTCCAGAAATAAAGGGTGTGTTTGGTTTCCCGACCAACTTCTAGCCTAGCCCGAATTCTAGCCTGGATAATCTTAGTCTGCTTCCATCAAACCAATCTCTGGTTGTTTGGTTGGCTGTACTATGCTAGCCTGGCTAGCCTCGGAGTGTGTTTAGTTACCTGGTTTATTTTGATACAGACACATCTTCTCTAAATTGGTAAGGTTACCCCTTTAAGTCATTTCGTCGAACTAAGTGGTGGGGCTAAAACCAGCCATGCATTTGTGATTGCATGCTGAAACTAGCCATGTTCCTCTTAACTATCAGAAAACGGAGACAGTAGCACATACTGCCCTCTATCAGCGTTTGCATGAACAGAACAAGAGAGGGAATTGAACAGCAAGATTCAGGTAGCAAAATGAGCAGCATCGCAGTTACAGCGTTTTATTAAATAACACGACTAGGGCCTTGTTCACTTTGCAAATTTTTTGAACCTGATGAATAGTACCACTTTCGTTTTATTTGGCAAATATTGTCCAATCGTGGACCAACTAGGCTCAAAAGATTCATCTCGTGATTTCCAACTAAACTATGTAAGAGCATCTCCAACAGTTTGGCAAATGCCTTCCCCATCCATAATTTTTTGGCAAATTAAGGAAAAACCCTCTCCAACAGTTTGGCATCCCAATTCCCCATCTTTTCCAACTTGGCATATCTCCCTGTCTAGCGCGCAAATATACGCGCGGGTTCCGTGCTTGGCATCGGTCTTTCTCCGCGCCGCCGCCTCCTTCCCGCGCGCGCGAAGACTTTCTTCCTGTCTCCGTCCCACGCGAAGATATTGTTCCCGTCGCCGGTCTTCATCTTTTCCTCGACGCGAAGCCCAGATCATCGACGACGGCGGCTGCGCGCTAGGGTTCTCGCTAGGATTCAGGTACGATCTTCCCTCTATTTCCCATCGCCGATCTTGATCCTTCATCCACGACAGCGGCTGCGCGCTAGGGTTCTCGCTAGGATTGATCCACGTCGTCGGCTGCTAGGGTTCTATAGGGCCTGCTGGGCCGCCACTGGGTGCTACTCCGCTAGGATGAAAGGCTGCTGTTGCCTGCTTTCTGTCATCGCATTTGTCATATATGTCGAAGTACAATTTAGTTCAGTTCAGTTCTGTTATGTTCGTCAGATACCCAAATGTTTCTTCGTGGCTTGAATTCTGATACAACCAGCATATATATTCTTTCAAAAAGATTGCCAGGACGTGCATGGTACTGTTGTCGTGCATGCTACTGTACTCTGCTACCTGCTGCTCGTGGCCGGCAAATGGTATTGTTGTCTGCTGAATCATCGCATTTGTCATTTTTTTTTGTAGATTCATTCAAATGGAAGGTGGTGGAATCTGGATGAACATGATCAATGGAGATGATGCTGCTGTTGCTGGTTTGGACGACCTCACCTTTCCGATGACACAAGGCACTTATGATATTCATGACTTTTCTTCTGAAGTTCAACAAGTAGATGTGGAAGTGCAGCCAACTCAAGGTACTGAACGCCCTCGCAGTACAAAGGGTTTGTCTAAGAGGACAAAAAATTTTGATCCGAAGGAGGATCTAGTTGTATGCTCAGCTTGGTTGAACGTTAGCAAAGATCCCATTCACGGGGCCAATCAATCTCGTTCCACGTTTTGGAGTAGAGTTCATGCTTTTTTTGAGAAAAACAAGACAACTGCAGCTGTCAGGACAGAGAGTTCCATTATGCATAGGTGGCTGACAATTCAGTTTCAAGTGAACAAGTATTGTTCATGCTACGCGGCGATTGAGCGTAGGAATCAAAGTGGATTGACTATCCAAGACAAGGTTTGTTTTCCACGTTGGTTCATTTGTTTTTTTTTTGTATTTGTTCATTTGAAAAGATATATACATTGACAATTAACATGTACATATTTCAGACGCATGCGAGATGTACAAGGAATTAGACAAGGACAAGAAGACATTTACTCTTATACATTGTTGGAACAAATTGAAGGAACAAGACAAGTGGAAAGCCAAGATGGTGGAACTGGCCGAGCATGAGAAGCTAGCAGGCAAGAAAAAACAGAAGGTTAACATGGACTCGACGCCAAGGAATGTAGAAGCCACAAACACTGAAGATGTCACGGAGATTGCAGCTCCAGAATCCGAAGCAAGGAAAAGGCCACAGGGTGTGAAGAAGGCAAAAGCAGCTCTTAGGCAAGGAGGTGGCGAAACTTGCATGGAGGCTTTGGACAAAATGTGGGCAAAGAAGGAGGCTTTTGACATGGAGAGAGAGAAGAAGAAAGAGGAGAGGTTCCTGGCTTCACTTGAGCTAGAGAAGAAGCGACTCACATTAGAAGAAAAAAAAGCTGAAGCAGACTTGATCAAAGAGGAAAAAGAAATAATGTCAGTGGACATGAGCTCCCTCACTCCGCTGCAGAAGCAGTACTACGAGACGATGCAGCAGAAGATCATCGCTTCGCGTTTGGCAAATTAAATTTAGTTCATGTTATTTAATAATTTGAGGAATCAGTAAACATTTGTTTTTTTGTGTTTTCAGGGAACCTTTTATTTACATGTGATTGAGACAACCTTTTATTGTGGCATTGTGATTGAAAGAACCTTTTATTTATACATATATGCTTGCTATTGCATTCTTGTGTGGTAGAGAAGATTTTGTATTTCATGGGAACGTGCATGGTCCTGTAGATCTTGATGTGACAGAGAAGATTTTGTACTCTGCTGCTTTGTCACGTTAGCTGCTGCTCGTGGCCGGCAGATGATGCTGGATAGGACGTAGAAGATTGCGTGCTCTGCTCCTTGTCTCATAGGTGCTGGTACTCAATGTTTCTACTACATAAACACAGTGTGGGTCCACAATTTTGGGTTTTGGGAAACGCAATTTGCCAAACTGTTGGAGATTAGATCTTTTTTTCCTCCCCATATTATTTTGGGAGTTGGCAAACAACAAGATTTGGGAAACGAAAATTGCCAAACTGTTGGAGATGCTCTAATTAGTTATTTTTTTTACCTACATTTAATACTCCATGCAAGCGGCTAAAAATTGATGTGATGGAGAGAGAGTGAAAAAACTTGGAATTTGGATGGCATCTAAACAAGGCCTAACTAGCTAATTACTACACATTCATGGAGTTCTCTCAGGCGAGGCTTGTTGCAGGTCCCAGACTGAACCCTCTCTTCTGAGTTCATGGCTGCACGCGTGCGGTGTCAAATTTTGTCATCAGAAGCACATCACTCCATGAAGTTATACGAGGAACTCCACCCAGAAATCCAGCCAGTGTTGTGGCTCGTGCTAGGTAAGCCACCCCTCTGAGTACATCCTCTGCTCCAATGGCACTCGCTTCCTCCCTTTCAGCACCTCAAATGCCTCCTCTGTTCGTCCAGCCCGACACATCTCCTCTGGCTTCCTACCGCAATCCAACATATCTAGCAGCAAACCTTCGTTCCAATGCCAATGCTGACACAGCGATCATGTACACGCCTCCAGATGGCACAAATCCCTTCTCCCTCATCTCTGCAAAATACTCCATCCCCTTGTCCGACTTCATCTCTGCAAAATACTCCAAAATCACACGCTGTTCTTCTCCAGAGCTGGACCTTCCCCGCCGCCGCCGCCACCTGGTCCACCTCCTGTTAGTTGATCTCCACCGGCCTATTGGACCCTTGTCTTTGCTCCCAGATCGGAGGAGCCCAACCCTAATACGGTTGGTGGGCCCCTGTCGCACAGCACATATAAAAGGTAAGGTGGAGATCAGGGCTTGGGTTACGAGGTTCAACGGAGCCGTCGTACCCACCTACAGAGAAAACCTAAACCGATCTAAAGCAGTGCTGCCAGCGACGGGATGCCCCACCGTACCGCCGTGACCTCTGCCTCGCCTCTGCAGGCCACGGGATCACCACCGGACTTCGCCACCGAGCCGGAGCTGCCTCGACACCGGCGTCTACTCTGCTGCTACGCCACAAAGGGAAAGGGCGAGGAGGCTTACCCGGATCTACGGTTACACAGAAAGGCACACCAACGATCCTTACATTGGAGAGATCGGGGTGGCGGACGTCACTGTCTACCGGTCACCACTGCCACCGCACGGGGGGAAAAGATGCCGCACCGCCGTTCTCACCGGCGCACGGCAAGAACAGAACAGATCCAGTTCGGATCTAAGGAAAGAAGTACAGTGTTTCCCCAACCCTAACCCTAACTGGGTGAACAGGAAGGGCCCTCGGCTCACGAAGCCGAACCCTAACCGTGGGGAAGAACAACAGTGAACCCGATTCGGATGAACTAACCCATCCTCATCCCAATCGGAATCAAAATCGTGAAAAGAAATCAAAAGAAAAGTGCAAATCCCCATCTCGATCTCGAATCAAAACCGAATCGGGTTCTTGAGAACCCTAACCCTAACTCGCATGAAGAAGGGGAAGAGAATGATTTGGTATAAATAGAAAAGAAAAGAAATCAAAAGAAAAGCGAAACCCCAATGTTAGGATCGTTGTGTACCTTTCTGTGTAACCATAGATCCGTAGGAAGGCTCATTTGCCCTTCGGAGCTTCACCGCAGCGACGTGGACGCCGGTGTAGCAGGCGTCCTGCGCGATGAAGATGAAGTCCAGTGGCGCTGCAGTGGCGACGATGAGGTTGATGGGCTTGTTCTAGGGTTAGGGTTCGGAATCCGACCTTCCCCTTCTCTAATTTGCATTTGAATCTTCTTTCTTTTCTTTTTGAATCTGCTTCTTTCTACGGATTCAACCGATTGTGTTAGGTTTCATTTTCTTTTGATTTCTTTTTTTTCGGAGTTCATCCGAATGGCTTTCCCCTTTTCCCTTTCTCCATGTGAGTTAGGGTTTGGGTTCGGTTGGGAGACAAAAGAGAATGATGCCGATTAGGCAACTAAAGAAAGAGATTTTGAATCCCAAAAGATGTCCTATGACTTTGAGTATAGGAAGTGGGTCACTACCAACAAGAAATGTTTGACTGTGATAAAGAACACGATTGAGCCTGCAATTATGGGCTAAATCCCAGTGTGTGACACAGTCACCGAATACCTCAATAGAATAAAGAGTCAGTTCACTGCTCTTCAAAGACATATGCTACCCAGCTGATAAAGCAGCTGGTGATAAAGAGTCACTTTGAAAATGGTGGCATAAGAGAGCTCACAATGCGTCGTCGAAATTATGGCACTATCGTTTAGGCCATATTTCGAGGGGAGAATAGAAAGACAAGTTAAGAATGATATTCTTCCTCCATTAGAGCTCTCAGATTTAAAACAATGCAGAGAATGCATAAAAGGAAAGTATATATAAAGAAAAGTAAGAAAGATGATAAACGAAGCGCAGGAATTTTATAGATTATTCACACAGACATCTGTGGTCAGTTTCCTGTAAAGAGTGTGGATGGTAATGATTCGTTCATAACATTCACAGATGATTACTCCCGTTATGTCTACATTTATCCAATCAAAGAAACAACAGAAGCATTGGATAAATGTAGATATTTAAGGCAAAAGTTGAAATCCAACGTAATTTAAAGATAAAGATAGTCCGATCTGACTGTCAGGGAGTACTACGGTCGGCATACCCCATATGGCCAAGTTCCTAGACCTTATGCAGGGTTCTTATAGGAGAATGGCAAAGTAGCCCTGTATTCTATACCGGGCGAACTTCAGCATAATAGAGTAGCTGAAAGACACAATCGTACAATGAATGGATATGGTGCGCAGTATGATAAGTTACTCCACCTTACAGTTGAGCCTGTGAATAGAGGCGTTAAAACCGCCATTTATATTCTCAATAGAGTATCAAGAAAGTCGGTGCCCAAAACACCGTATGAGTTATGGACAGAAAGAGTACCCTCACTAAACCACTTGAGTGTGTGGGGGAGCACTGCTGAGGCTAAAGTATTTAACCAAAACATTAGGAAGTTAGATCCCAAAACAGTAAGTTGCCATTTGTTTGGCTATCCAGAAAAGTTAAAAGGTTTTCGTTTTCTACTGTCTAGAGAGACATAGAAAGTTTGAGGAAACGAGACACGCTGTCTTCCTAGAGGATGAATTGATGAGGGGGAGCATGGTAGCTCGAGAAATTGACCTTGAAGTGAAGCGGATGTAAGCGCCCACTCCAATGATTCATGAGCTATTTTTCTCACTACCTACTGTCGCTGCACCGACAGTGCAAGACACTATGGTGCCAGCACCTGTTGTTATCCCACCTGTGGCAACAATGAATGACGATGAGGAACCTGTTCTTCAGGATCCTATAGAACCTATTGCCACACATGAGGGGGAGCAACAACAGCCTCAAACAAAACATGTGCCAAATGTGAAGGCCCCTAGAAGGTCTCAAAGAGTTAGAAAATTAGCTATTCCTACTGATTATGAAGTGTACAACACTGAGGAATTTCAAATGGAGGATGATCCCACCTCATTTGAAGAAGCCATGAGAAGTGATCATTCATCAAAGTAGCTTGAGGCCATAGAAGATGAAATGAAATCAATGAATGCAAATAAAAACTAGGATTTGAAAATAATTCCTAAAGGAGCCAAAATAGTAGGCTGTAAATGGGTCTACAGATTAAAACTTGACTCTCAAGGGAATATAGAGAGATATAAAGCACGACTTATGGCAAAAGACTTTATGCAAAGAGAAGGGATTGATTACAATGAGACCTTTTCTCCAGTCTCGTGTAAAGATTCTTTCAGAATCATAATGGCATTAGTGGCACATTACGATTTAGAATTACATCAGATGGATGTAAAGACGGCATTTCTCAATGGAAACTTGGAGGAAAATGTTTACGTGGCACAACCGAAAGGTTTTGTCATGGAAGGAAAAGAGCAAATGGGATGCCGCCTAAAGAAATCCATTTATGGATTAAAACAAGCTTCAAGACAGTGGTACTTGAAGTTTGATTAGACAATAAAGAATTTTGGGTTTTAAAGAGAATGTAGAGGACAATTGTGTCTATGCAAAGTTTAAGAATGGGAAGTTTATCTTCATTGTCCTGTATGTGGATGATATCTTACTTGCTAGTAGTGA
Organism: Miscanthus floridulus; assembly: GCF_019320115.1. Taxonomy (NCBI): domain Eukaryota; kingdom Viridiplantae; phylum Streptophyta; class Magnoliopsida; order Poales; family Poaceae; genus Miscanthus; species Miscanthus floridulus. Next base: position 63,166,721 of record NC_089587.1, on the reverse strand, counting down.
TGTCAGTCTACTACAGGAGACAAAGAAGTTTTGTCCTCAAAACTTGATATGAAAGATCTTGGTGAAGTCTCGTTCGTTCTAGGGATCGAGATTCATCGAGATAGAAGAAAAGGGGTATTAGGACTGTCACAAAAGACATACATAGAAAGAATCTTAAAGAAATTCAGTATGCACAAATGTAGTCCCTCACCTGCTCCTATAGTCAAGGGCGTCAGATATGGGGATTTTCAATGCCCCAGGAACCAATATGAGCTCAATCAAATGAAAGTGGTTCCATATGCTTCAGCTGTCGGAAGCTTACAATATGCTCAAGTATGTACACGCCCTGACTTGGCATTTGTTACCGGGTTACTTGACAGATTCCAGAGCAATTCTGGAACAGAACAATGAAATTAGTAAAGAAAGTCTTGCATTATTTATAAGGAACGAAAGGCCTCATGATAACGTATAGAAGATCTGATTCACTCCACATAATAGAAAATTCAGATTCTGATTATGCGAGAGATGATAGAAAATCCACGACGGGATAGTATTCACTCTCGAAAAAGGGAGCTATTTCATGGAAAAGCTCAAATGCAAACCGTCACTACATCGTCCATAATGTATGACAGTTTGTAGCGTTATATGAGGCAACGGGGCAGATAAACTGACTAAAGAAGTTCATACCCGGTTTAAAGGTGGTTGACGACATCTATAGACCACTTAAGTTATACTACGATTATAATCTGACAGTACAGTATGCTCACAACATAAGTCAAGTGGTGCTGCCAAACACATTGACATAGAGTATTATGTTGTGATAGATAAAGTCCGGGGTCAAGTCATAAGTCTTAAGCATATAAGTACAGAAAAGATGCTCGCGGATCCGCTTACAAAAGGCTTACCACCCAACGTGTTCAGAGAACATGTAGCTAACATGGGTTTAAGGGAAAGCCTAAAATTCCTGGACAAAATAAGGCCCAAAGATAAGTATCTATTTTAGAACAGAGTAGTATGTTGTAGCTGTTAAATCTATCGGCAATGGACCGTGACGATGAGACATGCTCTATGTGCTAATCTGTAATAGAATGAACAAAAGTAAATGATATGAAATTGAAAGATGTAATAAGATCAAGGGGGAGAATGTTAGTTGATCTCCACCAATAGGCCCAACGGCCTATTGGGCCCTTGTCTTTGCTCCCTGATCGGAGGAGCCCAACTCTAATATGGTTGGTGGGCCCCTGTCGCACAGCACATATAAAAGGTAAGGTGGGCATCAGGACTCGGGTTACGAGGTTCAACGGAGCTGTCGTACCCACCTACAGAGAAAACCTAAACCGATCTAAAGCAGTGCTGCCAGCGACGAGATGCCCCACCGTACTGCCGTGACCTCTGCCTCGCCTCTGCAAGCCACGGGATCACCACTGGACTTCGCCACCGAGCCGGAGCTGCCTAACCGGATCTACGGTTACATAGAAAGGTACACCAACGATCCTTACACCTCCACCTCGACCCGCGCCACCACCACCACGTCCACATCCACCTAAGCTGCTGCCACCACCACCACGGCGGCCACCTGCTCGCTCCCGCGCCGCCGGCCCACCTCCACGACAACTAGCAGAGGCACCCGGCTCCCTTGCCCAGCACCTACCCGACTGCGGCGCCTGGGCAGCCGGAGCCGCCCCGCGCCGCCGTAAGAGAACGGAACGCCACAGGCTGCGAACGGAACGCCACCGCCGCGCTCGAATCCCCTTCCCCGCGGGCGGCCGAACACGCGGAGGAGCTCGCGGTCTTCTTCGGCATCCTCTTCCTCTGCCTGTGGGCGATGCGGTGAGGAACCGGAAGCAAGGGAGGTGGTGCGGTGGCGAATAGGACGGGAGGTGATGCGAACGAATCACGCGGCTGGCTCTGGCCTGGCCAGCCAAAAACGGCCGCCGCGGGCGTTCTCCCCGGGCCATGCTCCACGAGTAGGGTTGGCCAACCCAAGCCAGGCCCCAGCCCCTTTACGAGTAATCAAATAGAAGCCAGGCTAGAAACTGACAACCCAACCAAACACACCCAGAAAAGCCGGGCTGACCCAAGCAAGGCTCTTCGCTCGCCTGCAACATAACATGGAGCTCTATCAGCAGCTCACTACTCACTTGCTAGCTTTTTGCCCTTCACTTGTTTTTGCAGCATCGATCTGGCATGCCTAGGAGCCAGTCGATCAGCAAGCAAGCAGCCAGATGGCGACGCAGGTGGCTGTCCTCCTACTGCTCCTCATCGTCGTTGCACGTATGTTCGTCTAGCTATACAACATTATTATATACACAGGTGCAGAAGTGCATGACTGCACGTAGCACAAGCACAGCTGCTACGCAGTACAAGCAAACAAAAATATAACAGGCCCACAGCAACAGCCAAGCTTTGCATGAACTGATCATTTATTCATGTTCACTCGTCTATGTGCATTGTTATGATTAGACACGTTACATGTAATAATCTCAGCTTAAGTTTTCGCTTAGTGTTTGTTTCCGTCTATTTTCCAATCATATTTACCTGTTTTCGTATAACCGTATATCCCGCTACCATTTCCGCTCCTTGCTGTCCGACTCCTGCTCCCGTTTCCTAAAAAAATATAGAAACAAAACGGTAGAGGCGTTTTTCGTCCGTTTTCATCCGTAGTGCTAATGTCGTCCATGCCGAATTTAGACTTCTGTGGGCCATTCAATTTCTTCTCTTAAGTAAAAGGTCGATTTGTTACTAGTGTCATGACGTCCGGAGCAGATGAGCGTGTTCGGACGCCTCACGCATGTTGCTGTCCCAGCCCATCTGCCCACGCCTGCCGTTGCGCCGTATCGCTCCTGCACGCACACGTCCACCCCCCGTCTGCCTCGCCTAGCTCCCGTCTGCCTCACCCCGCCCTGCACGCGCAACCCGGCTGCGCCCGCCACTCCTTCCCCCTGACCCCCTCCTCTCTCCATGCAGGCAGGACCCGAGAGCGTGGATGAGGACGAGCACGCCCCGTCCGCGGGACCCCAGGCGTGTTGTGCACCCCATCTGCCAGCCCTCGGCTCATTGTGCCCCTTCTCCTGGCGCCCGGGCCGTGCCCCATGACTCTCTGAACATACCTTTGAAACACGAAACACTTGCAACATGAAACACTTGAATGCAACAAAAGTCTAAAGCAGATGAAACATTTAGAACATACACGTGCAACAATGTGTGAAACATATGCAACATCCAGATAAAACACTTGCAACATGAAAAAACTTACTGCAACATAAGAATGAAACAGCTAAAACATTTGGAACATACTCTTGCAATATATGTGTGAAACATATGCAACATACAGATCAAAACGCTTGCAACATACGCCTGAAATAGATAAAACACTTTGAACAAGCGCTTGCAATATGCCTATGAAACACTTGCAGCATATGCAACATCTCGATATATACTTTTACAACATCCATATGAAACACTTGCAATATACATCTAAAACATCTGAAATATACGTTTGCAACATGCGCTTTCAGCGCAACATCTCCTTGCTGCTTGGGAATAGAGGCTGGCGGGCGTATGGAGTTCACCGGTGTAGAGCTCGCCGGTGGCGTGGAGCTCGCTGCTCTGGTGGAAAAGGCTGCGGCGGGTCCATGCGCTAAAGAAGCCCGCGGCAGGCGGGCGGCGCGGTGGAGAGGGAGGAAAACGGGTTGTCTGGCTGCCGTGCTCTGGCGTGCAGGAGATGCCGGTCGCGCGGAGCGGAAGCGCAATGGAGAGGGAGGCGCGATGGTGAGGGAAGCGCGGTAGAGAGAGCCGTCGAGGCGCTACGGTGAGGTGAATTTTTTTAGAGCAATTGGATGAACAGATAAGATACGGTTGTTGGGCTGCGTTGCGGCCCACTGTCAGCGTTACCGTTAAAAATAACCTAACCCAGCTGATGTGTCACTTTTGAGCCTGTTCGCTTCAACTTATCAGTCGGCTTATCAGCTAGAATCTACATTATTTTTCTCTCACAACAAAACAGCTTCAGCCGGCTGATACCAGCCAAACAGTTCTTTTGTTCATAAAAAAAACTGATGCATATGCATTGACCGAGCTCGGGTCGACGAGAGAGATCGAGAGGGAGAGGCAAAGGAAGGCCACTGGGTCGCGCAGCCTTGCAGGCCACAGTGGCTATGGCAGTACTGGGCCTATCCCGGTTAAATTAGAAACAGGATAAAAACGGGATTATCCCAGACAAATACAGTATACCGCATATACGGACGGAAAAGTCTTCATCCGTTTTTTATCCCGATCCCGATGCTTCCCGTTCCGTTTCCGTATTTTCCCGAAAAAACGAAAACGGTCAGGATAAAACGGTAAACGGTTTCGGATGGAACAGGATCCATCCTGTCCGTTTTCAACCTTAATCGGCACACGCAGATGGCGGAGCAAAGCAGCTCGACGTGACGAGACGGCCATCGTCGCCGTCAACAAAGCGCACCCACCCCACCCGGCCACCCGCTCTTGATAAAATGAAATAGATAATCCCGTGATTCTGCAATCGCAATGTGCCACCCGAATGACACCGTGTTTAGTTTTAGGGAGTGAATTTTGGGCTACTGTAGTACTTTCGTTTTTATTTGACAATTAGTGTTTAAACATGGATTAATTAGGCTCAAAACGTTCGTCTCGCAATTTCCCACCAAACTGTGTAATTAGTTTTTTTTTCGTCTATATTTAATGCTCCATACACGGACCGCAAACATTCGATGTGATAGCTACTGTAGCATTTTTTGGGATTTTGGGTTGGAACTAAACATGGGCTGAAAATAGGGGTAGAAAATCTTAGACAAACATCAGTTTAAGCAAAGTGGGACCAACTGTAAGATTGACGTTGAAGTTGCACTGCTTAAATGGCAATGGAGCCCTAAACGGATGAAGCACTGCTAGCCTAAACTATACTAACCCTAAACTCTGACCATAGTACTAGTAGCCTGCTGGATCATAATAACTACAATCAAATCCCAGCTAGAGCACGCAACGCATGGCGTGGCATGGAATAATCAGATTTAATTAAGGACTGGAAATGTCCCAGTAATGACCATGGCTGGGCCCAGCACTAGCCTACTAAACATCCCTAATAGCTACCACCATGATGAGTCAAAGGTCAAGAGTGCAACAAGGAAGTGTTTAGATGGATGGATTGGGGTGTCCTGGTGCTTCTTCTGCAACAGCTTTGCAAAGCTCAAGTGTAACAGGGCAATGGTCACTTCCATAAAATCCTGCAAGAATGGAGGAAAATTAATTCTTGACATAAAAACACTCACAACTTTTTTAGACATCTGGTCGAAAATATTGGTACGATGGAAAAGTAACTACATGAATTTTCTTGACATGCTTTCTCTAATAATCATGTACTCATATAATAGTATCTCAGAACCAATAAGCATTTACTAAAGACACTGAACTGAAGCATTTTGTAAAAGTGGTAATATTTCCCCTAATAATTATGTACTCATAGATTTTCTTGACAGTCACACTTCGCTCTCGCTCCCTCCCCACCCAAAAACCTAGCTTGGAACTGTGGAATCAATCCAAGCCCAGCACCAATACCAGTTGGTACTTTTGGCACCAAGCAAGACTAAAAAGAGAGAAAACTAAGTGTTCGACCTATATTTTCAAACATTGGATAGTCTCATAGTTTTTGAAGTGTGAGGTTCCACTCCACACAGAAAATTCAAACATCTAGGAAGCCCAAGTTTTCATGCTCTAGCACTGATCATGTACAGATAATGATACGTACATAAACAAGAAAACTGAAAATTACTTTGAATGAGACCCTCCAAAGTTTCGTGTACCATATAAAAATGCCAATAAAGGTGGTAATATTTTAACTTCATACCATCTAATTCAATGCCACGGCCATGCATTTCGCATGAAATTATTCTGTCCTTTAACTGTTCCGAAACAAGGAAGTAGTCGATCCTCATTCTCTTTCCTCGGTACCTAGAGGAATATGCAGAGAAATTAATCTCACTAAAAAGATAAAAGATGCATTCAAGTATGCATGCAGTGTATTGGCACTTTGGCAGCTTGAATACTGGCTTGGATCCTTTAATCATCACATACTTTCAAAGATCATATTTTTGTTTAGAGCAACTCCAAGAGAGATGCTATTTTTTATTTTGAGCCCATTTTAGACAATCTATGATATAAAATAGTCTCCAACAACTATGCTATTCAGGTTTCCAAAATACCCAGTAGGCTATCCCATCTTTTTCGCTAGCTAGAAATAGCAAGCCTGGGGCGCTTGCCATTGGCTCTCTCGCCCTGATTTCATGGGGCTCTGGTGAACATTTAGTTGACGAGATTGGTGGAGCCAAAACAAACAGTAGATGACGTGGCAAGTTTTGACTATGAAACAGGAAATTTACCACGGCTGTTGGAGAATCCATGTTTCTTTTAGGAGATTTTATTTTAGAAGATGGCTAAATCATGGATATTGAAATCTATTTTTGGCTAATCTCTTGGAGTTGCTCTTACACCTTATGTTGAGGACTATGTATGTAAACAACATAATAATAAAACTGCCTTAAAGATAGTACTGGTTACAGCACATAAAAAAATACTAAACTGGTAGGACTTTTTTTAGCCTTGAGACATCTGCAAGAACTTAAGGGAATCAAATTCTAAATAAAAGAACCATATCTGCTGAACGTGTTCAGTTAAACGGTACTCCCTGCGTCCCAAATTATAGCTTGTTTTGGCTTTTCTAGGTATATAGCTTTTGCTAAGCACCTAGATATACGATATGTACACGTAATATAAAAGTTGTGTATATCTAGAAAAGCCAGAAAGAACTATAATTTGGAACGGAGGGAGTATATGCTAAAAATTCAGTCACCCATTGCTTAGCAAAAATGTAGGCTACAGGTCCTAAACATCCATTTAGTCAGCCCAAAAAGGCCCTTTAGCATTTATATGGCGTTTAATCAGCCTAAACACAATTGAACATAAATAAACAGCTTCAAGGTGTACTTTTCGGAAATTTCCAAAATGTAGATTAAGATTTAAGACTAGATGCCTTATGAAGCAACCATATGTATACAGAAGGAGAAAAGATTCCTCAAAGATGCAAATGAGAACAGCAGACAAGTCAGAATGAACATGATTCAGTGAGAAATTGAGAATCCAAAAAATATCTGAGGACCAAATGAAGCCCACTAGCACAGAACAGCCAAATGTTTCTTACTTGCCAATTGGATGACCGGACCAAGAGAAGCCACCGTCTATGTCCTTTTCTTTGTGCAGGTGCCTGTAAGCGTCTACCAGCTTTCCTCTGTATGTCCAAGCCATTCATTTGTAAGATATTAAAACTTCATAGCAACAAATATGAAACAAAACACTACAGTAATGCCACCCTAAAACCAAGCAAGTGGCATCTTGATTTATGTGTTGCTCATAATTTCTCGTCAAAAAAATCTTTGCCAAATACTTGCATCGACTTGAAAACATGTTTTCAACCATATGCCATGTGAGGCGTTGTTCGATTTATTTCTGTGCTGTTTAAACCTGCAACTGGACCTTGAAAAAAGTTCACAGAGAGCTGCGAGTACTAGTTTTTCCATGGTTTTAGGCTTTTAACTCAAATATAAGGTACAACAACCCCCAAGTTGGACCTGCCTAAAGAGAAGCTGATTTTCTATTAATAAAACCATTGTCTCCTCCCGAATTCTCAAATATACAACAACAATAATAACATAGCCTTTCAGTCCCAAGCAAGTTGGGATAGGCTAGAGTTGAAACCCACCAAGAGCCCCAAGTCACGGTTCAGCTGCTTTCCAAGTACTCCTATTCAAACATAGATCTCTAGGTATATCCCGAATTCTCAAATATAATCATAAATAACATGCTTCTAATCAAATATCTTCAGAGGTACTCATGGACACTATAACTTATCATGTTTCAATCTATCTTGTTGGAATTGTCAAATGTCCAAAAAGCCATCTGTTAGACAATCCAGAAATCTGCACATAAAGGCCACTCAGTGGTTTTTAACAACTCTGTTCTTACTTCTTAGCTCCAAACAAGGCCAGCATATAATAGCATCACCGTTTATAGCTCAAAAGTCAAAACGATTTAAGACAGTGTAAACAAGTAGTGTAAGCTAATAATTTTTTTGTGGCCTGATTCCTTAAATGGTACCATAATTAGCTATCATAGTTTGTTGACAGATATTTTTCTCATTAAAAATATTTCAGACTTGTGGCATATTTCCTTTTATTCTGGTTAAATATATTCATAGACTTTTGGCACACAGATATTCTAGTATGCTCAGGCCTATATCAATTTGACAGCCTCAGCAAATCCCCAAACAGGATGGCTGTGGTAGAATGAGTTCCGATACAAAATAGGGCTCATCTGAGTCATTTATTGAAGAGAAACTAACCAATACTGTTATGTATCTTTTGTTAAACATCCATAATAGGTGGTGCACAGACTGGTAACTACATTAAACATGAATTTTCGTTTTTATGAGACCAGTTAGATAAGAACATGATAGAACCTCACAAATTTATAACATCTTTTTTCTTCTCTCTTTTTTTGGTGGAAGAATTGGCTACTAATTTTAAATGCACCACCAGTGTATAGCTAGTTATAATTAGCCATGCATGGCAGAAGAAAAGGTGTTCCATGGTACAAATGTATTAGTTTCACCTACTGGAATAATATGTTGCCAAAGCGCCGCCTCTCTGCTGGGGTGAATCCTGGCTGCCCACAGTCCTGCAGATGCAGAATATAAAAAGACTTCATTGTGCTAATGCAATAGCCAAACATACACACCACCAAAAGGATACCAGAGGCCCAGTAGAACTAAAAGATCCAGTCAAATGTGAAACTTCACATGATGGAGCATACAATGTCCTTTGAAGTCTGAAAGTCTAGTCAGTCATTGTCAGGAACTCAATTCTGAACTTAATCAGAAATGCTCCAAGTCTCCTACAGAATTAGATTGTGTGATATAATAGTAAATGACCTCAGATCAACAAATATTTTTTACAGTATGTTACTGTTTACTTAGTTGGTTTGACACCTAATTATTGGTAATTGTCTGTTTTATTGTGATGCACAAGTTGGCTACAAATACATGGTTTGTAAAAATTATTATGCTCTATCGAACTATTCAGTAATATCAACTAACTGTTCAGTCATTCCACCATCAGTTGAACCATGTTGTATGTACACTGCTTTTTTTCTCAAACAAACAGAAGAGGGAGAGCTGTGTATTGGTGCATTAAGGAGAAAAGTGTGTAAAACTACAACACCCACACACACACACTCAAAAGAACATAGTATGATCACACCGAGTTAAGTTTATGCTACAATTGTAGTGGTGTCGGGTACCATAAAAAGGGGTCCCCTAAGCAACAACCGAAAAAATCGCTTAGACCCTGCCGAAATCAAAGCCAAGAGACAACTACTGGCTAAACCCTGGCCTCGTCCGAGGCCACATACTCTCCGCCTCGCTAGAGGCCTCGCACGAGGGGCCTCGGACGGGGAACCGATTCTCCGATTCGCCCGAGGCCCCGCCCGGAAGGCCTCGGACGAGTTACCGATTCTCCGCCTCGCTCAAGGCCGGCTCGGCAAACAACCCCGTCGCCTCCGCCTCGACCAACTTCTCGGACAAGATGTCACGTCCGACCAGCGCGTTCAACCGCTCCCGCGATATCGGCCGAACGACGGCTTGACACAGCGGAGTGGCCGACGAGACGTAAGTCACATCGGAGCCATGCCTTCCGAGACACGACATAGCAGGGGTTACCGGCCGCTGTGCCTAGCACTGTGCCCACGACCGGCGCCCATACTACACTGTGCTACCTAACCCCTGCTCTAGAAACAACGCGGCGTACGGAGTCAAATCCGGGTTACTATAGCCTCGGAATCAGGGTGCGGGACCAACTGCTCCCTCCGAGCCTCGGCAATCCACTTCAGGGTCTCGACAGCCTTGGGATTCACGCCCGCCGAGCCCCCCACAACGGTTCGGCCTCGGCACCAGCTGAGCCTCGGCTCTTTACGCTATCGACACACAGCAACCAGCACGACGCTTGTCAGGCCCTGCGTCAAGCTATCACTGGAGCTCCCACGTCGCATAGGATCGGATGTGACCGGCGCGTTGCTCCAGTACTTCAAGGGCAGGACCGCTCCATCGACCATGCCGTCACAGTAACAGGCTACAGGGCTCGGACAAGTCGCCTCTGTTCGCACGACGCCATGTAGCTAACACATGTATCACCCATGTCCCCGCTTCAACTATAAAAGGGAGAGACCGGGGCCGTTTCTAGGGGGGAAGTTGAGGAACCCGAGTTCACGAGGTAGACGAACACACACTCGACACTCTGTAACGCGCACGCTTCCCCGCTGCCTGAGATCAACATCTCAAGCAATTCACGCCGTCCCGCGCAGAGACCTGGGACCAGCTCCCTCTCTCGCCGTGCTTGTAACCCCCTACTACGAGCATTTCGGTGCAAGGAATACAAGATTAATCTCTCAGACTGGACGTAGGGCGCCCATTGCCCGAACCAGTATAAACCTTGTGTCTCTTTGCATCACCATCCGGGATTAGGGGCACGCAGTACATTTTTACTAGTTGGTTTCGGGCCTGCCGGTCCGAAACACCGACAAGTGGTTTATAGTGTTTACCGTATACTGTATGGCAGAGACACAAGAACAAATCAATTTTGAAATATAGTATAAACAAAAGCTTATGCGTGGAAAACAAACTCATTGACAAAAACACTTCTTGACTTGTAAATGGATCCTTTACCTAACCTTGCTCAGTAAGACTACCAAGGAATAGGGGCAATGATATCCTTGATTTTGGGGAGAGATAAATCCTTTACTAGCAAGGTTTGCCATGCACAACCTTGCCCACTACCAAAGGCACCCAAGGTAAGACAGAAAGAAAATAGAAATATCCACAACCATGCTTTTGGGGGAGAGCCACATCTTTTGCTAGCAAGATGTCTGTGGCCTGTGGGTTGCAGCATAAAACAAATATTACCTCTTGATTGGGTGGGGTGTATCCATTGAGCTTAGCACTGCTAAAGAAATCAGGATGGCTGACGTCGATTTCTTCATGACTGGAATATATTCAGATACAAGTGAAGTATAGGATGAAAAGTTTGTCTTTGAAAAATGTCATACTGATATAGCAAACATGAACTCCCTGGGCAAATAAATAAAACCAAAACTTCTCTCTGCACTATATATCATATTTTCTTTTAGAATGCAAGATTGCAGATTGCATATGGTTGTTTTGACCAAGTATTATGAGTCATATATGGTTGTTTTGACCAAGTTCTAAGTTGTTAACCAGGACAATACTTTATCTCCATGTTGAATTTAAATATTAAGAAAAGAGTTGCATGAAGTTTAATTTATATATGGTACAAGGAGCAGCATGGGAAGTATTTATTAATAATAAGGTCTATTTTCAATAAGGAGAAATTACTTTCTCGATTACCTGGCATTCAAGTCCCCGCACCAGATTAAGGGTTTGTCCACATGTTGAACAAATTCCAGCATCCTCCTGTCCCACTTACGTCTTCTTTGAAATGAATTTTCCTCCTCCTTCCATCCATTGTTTGGAGCATAAGTGTTTAGTAAGAGGAATGATTCAAATTCCGCAATTATAACGCGCCCATCGTTTTCATGCTTAGAAGCTGAAAAGTGCAGGGAAGTGAAATCTAAGAAAGAATTGTATTACAAGTAAAATTTAGTTATTAAAAGCAAACAACAATTCAATATGCCTATAGTTGTCAAAGAGCTTGCTGGCCTGGACCTTTTCATTCCTTAATTTTAGTTTTTATACACAAAAACGTGCATAGACATATCGAGAGAAGATGAACAGATACACAGAGGCATGCCTTGAGTTTTGTTTTGCAACATATTCTTGCAATGATTATCCTAATTCCAACACAATCTATGAAAGTGACCATAATCTTTTAGGACTTTATAAGTGCAAAATACACCCACATGCTCCTCTAGCCCATGGCATAAAAACATGAGAACTAGCTGTCACGATCAGTAAGATGTTTTGCTCTGTTATGATTTTCAACTAGTAGAATTTTCTTTCTTCTCAAAAAATTCTATATTAAAATATTCAGTAAGTTTGGACAGGTTTGTCATAGACTATGAATACCAAATTACAAGCAGTTACTAAACCAGATCTTGAAATACAATCATAAAACTATAATATGCAAAACAGAATGGCTGTGACATTAGAATAGAGAATAGAAAATTGTGTATGGAGAAAATTGTGTATAGAGCTAGGATATGAAATCATCTCCAAACATACATGTTCTATCCAAGTTGAAAGACACCTTCTTAGGCTCAAACTTTTTCTTTATAAACATAGCTGTCCCAGCATATTTTGAATCTGAAAGAGACCACCAGACACGGTAGTCTTTGAAGGGTGAAGTTGACAAAGCACGCAGAACAACCTGCTTGACATCAAGAAGTGTGACAGTAATGTAACAACTTTGTAGTCGAGCCACTGAATCCAATGTAACAAACGACACTGAGATATAAATCATAATCCAGGAGCTTCGCAGCTTGCTAGTATTAGGAAGTCATATAAGTCTGTAGTAGTTATGAATACTTTTCTGCTTGCACTGCTCACTAAATTTCTTATGTTTTGAATCTCTTGCCCGAAAAATGAAACGCATTCACATGCACAATCAACACATATAACAACAAAAGAGGGATGGCCAGACTGCATGGCTCAAAGGTGATCAGGATATTGGAAGATGGAGTTGCAATGCAAGACAGATTGTAACGGAGTATTAGGTCGGTTTCTGTATGTTTGTCCATGGCCTCAGGAGGAATACGTTTCACGATGTTTGTCCATTGAAAATACCAAGAGTGTAGTTATTGCAACGTTTTCACTACCTATTATCATCTGCAGTTCCAATTAAAGCCATACTGGCGAGGCCCACACGAACAGTAGCAGTTGCTATGCTATTGCATGAGCACATAAGTACTGTATCGCAATAGGAATTATGAGCACATAAGTACTGTATCGCTACAGAAATTCCTGTGGGACTGCTGATGCTAGTGGCGCCATGTCCACAACAGCCTAACTGGGTGCAACTGACATGAATAAAAGTGTGCAAGTTTCAAATATGTAGTATCCTCTAACATAATAAGAAAAAAAAATCAAGATGATAAAACACATTTTTTGTGGCTGCAAGTGATAGTAATTCCAGCTTAGCTGATGATCCAGTAATTTTGAGGAAACACATAACAAAAGTAGCTGTACATATTCACAGAGAGTACATTTATCTTTGCAAATGCCACAAAACCTGCTTTTCATCCCGTGAAGAGCTTGTGTCATCTTTTAGTTCACTGGGGTTTTTAGGTGCCCCTTTGGAACCAGCCGCTGGCATCCGCACTTCCTAACAAAGAAGTTTGGTTTATCTTTATCAGATATACATATATTAATAATCATGTAACTAAGAACAAGATGTGGCCAACTGAGTGAGGAGGCACTGAAAGGACTATGGACTTTTGTATAGCAGACCAATCTAAACCTCCAACTTACTAGGGACAGGATTCTTCTCTTAGAGATAATAAATTGCAAAGACAATAATAACAAGCTAAATAGATTAGAAAAAAATAGTGCTTCATGGATGCACACGTCAGGTAGATTGTGCACATAAAAACTTTTGGCAAATTGTCACTTTCAAGTGCAGCAACCATGGCCACAACCACAGTTCTAGGATGAGTTGTTTCACAAGGAGGGGAGAAGTTCTGAATTCTGATGCGCACAGACCAACCATATGAGCCCATGGACAAGCACCAACAGCAGCATTAGACCATTAGTTATGTAGTACAGCCTCCATCCCAAATTATAGGTCGTTTTGGCTTACGCTATGTCTATACATTAGTAAAAACTAAACTATGTCTCTAGAAAATCCAAAATAACCTATAATTTGGAACAGGGGTAACATTAGCAAGTGTTAACTTAAGAAAAAATAGAATCCAATGTCTCAGTGCTTTTACTTTGCCGGAGAATACGTGCAGGGATAATGACACTCACCACGAGCTGTAAGAGATAAAATCTAAAACCCTTGCTGACCATAAACATTGCACTAGTCTCTACCTAACTAAAGGGAGCACAAAACCGTACGCCCCCAACCTACTCGACAAAATGCCTGCATTGCAATGACACACGGTACGCCTCTGGGGGGGGGGGGGGGGGGGGGGGGGGGCGCCTGCAGGTGGTTCCGAAGAGCGGCTGGCCTTGCAGATTGAACCCCCTCGGGGTCGGGGAGGGACCAGATCGCTCACCTGGACGCAGATGACGTCGGGGTCGAGACGGGCGACGAGCTGCGAGAAAGCGGGCCAGTCGCTCTTCATCCGGAGGAGCAGGCTGTTGGCGTTCCACGTCAGGAACTTGCGCGGCTCCTCGGCGGGCCTCCCCTCTCCATCCCCGCCAGCGCCAGCGACGGCTGAGGCGGGTCCGTCGCCCGGTTCGGCGGCGGCCGCGTGCCGCTTCTTCGACGGGGAGCCGTCCTTGGGCACTGGCTGGAAGAAGCGCTTCATCGCCTGCGGGCTGCGGCGGCTGGTTACGAGGAGGGGGGTCCAAGTTCGAACTCACCAGCTGCGCCTTCTTCAGCAGTAAGGCAATAAAGGAAACTTGTTGGGATAAAAAATGGTAGACAAACTTATTGCCGTGCCTTCTTCAGCAGTAAGGCAATAAAGGAAACTTGTTGGGATAAAAATGGCGTATTGCACGCAGCTGAGCCGTCCAGTGCTGACGTGCCAAACCGCTATTCCCGACTCGAACCAAAAAAAACATTAAAAAAAAAGGAAAAGGAAAAAAAACCGTCACACCCCGTGGCTCCCCGCAGCCCTGGAAAAAAGGAAAATTATAATGAATATGATATTATGGAAGTTGTTAATGATCATTGGTTATCATTATTTGCTTAATCATATGCTTGCTCTAGTATAGGTGCAAATGTAGTCGACAGGTTAATAATAATTAACTTGACAATAATGCTTTTGGAAAGGTTCTTGAAATACTAAAAATGCCTCTTTTTGCAAATGAGTCAGCTACCCTACTATAAAGCCCTTCATAATTCTTGGTGTCACTTTATTTTTGGTTATGTCAGGTAAGTCTAGCTGAGTACCTTCTTATACTTAGGGTTTTATTCCCACTTGTTGCAGATGGGCATATGTATTACGGCTACTGTATCAACTGCCTTTATCCTATGATGGGTGATGCTTAGGACCATAGGCATGGTCATTCCTTACGTCTCGTCTGATGCTTTTGTTGGAGATGATCATTAGCTGGCACTGTATTTAAACTCCGTGTGAGTGTGTGTGGTTTTGAACAAATGGCTTCCGCTACTTCTATTTGAACTCGTTTTGTAATAACTATGTTTAAACTCTGATGTATCTGTGATGCGAACTTTTATGTAATATATGATGGTGACCGCTAAACTTATTATGATCTTGGCTGGTATGTGAGTTGGTTTGAAATCCTTCATGATTTCACGGACTACCGGGTTATACGGGCTTAAGTTCGCTAAATCATCTGCTTTGGCGGATGATTTTCTTACTTAATTTCGTATAATTGGTCGGTTCTATTACACAACGCCGTCGTCGCTGGTAGCCACGGTGCCACCGAAGCCGCGAAGCCTTTGTTCTGCCCTCGTTGGCTCCGATTTGCGATGCGCGCTCCACTCCTCCCTCTACCCAGCTCCGGTGGCCCGACCCTGTTCCGCGCTACCATAGGGGCACCAGCGAGGGCAAACCCTAGCGGTGCGGTTGAGGCCTCTGGTGTGACTAGGTCCTCCTCTACTCCTCTCTTCCCATACGTTGCACGGAGGAGGTACACACGAGCCCCGGCGTGTGGAGGCGCCGCAAAAGAGGCCAGACAGCTCGGCGCGTGACCCCGGTAGTGCGCAGCGTTGGCGGCATAGGAACACGCGAAATGGCACCTCTCCAACCACCTTGCCCCTATGGTCCTCCCTGATGAGCATGCGCTCGCGAAGTCTACCAAGCGCCACCTCGTGCAGCCCCGATGCCAGTGCCTATACCGTCAGAATTGAGCTGGAGGCGCGCACGGTCGGCGGCAACGTGCTCGTCGTGGCGTCGTCGACGCTCGTGGTAGGCTCCCAGCACTACAGTGCCGCCTACAGGTCTGGGGAGGTGCTGCATTGGGTTGTGGCTACCGCAATGCTGCGCTTGGAGATGGTGGATGAATTTGGGGGAGTGGAGGTCAAAATCCCTGTCTCAGCCTGATTCCTATTTTGGGAGTGGATGAATTTGCAGGTAGGTCTTTGGGGAATGCACTAGAGCCACCAAGAAGAGGGACCTCGAGATGCTTGGCATGAATGCTTCCATTTTTTATGCCACAAAGAGCAGGTGTGAATTCGTGCTGATTATCCTACCTCCTTTTCATTCTTACTTGTGTCTAGCCTGCTTTTTTTGGTGCTTAAACATTGATGGTTCATCAGACAAAAGCGTTTCTGAATAATGAATCAAATATAAGGGTAGAAACAACATAAATCATCAATTATTTGTTCAATTCACCTGTACGAACAAGTAAGCAGGTCGGAATCCCCTCCTATAGCCCACTTAGCGTTTCTAACTGATTATTCCCTTTATGATAGGAATCCCACTGGCATACTTGCCTTTTTTTATTTTGGGAGCATCCGGTAGGATTTGCACTATAGCCATTTAGACCATGTTAGCATGTGTCCAAACATTTTTAATACAATAGATACTCTTCTCTATTAAATGAACTTAGCAGTTTTGCACCAGTTAATATAGCTGCACAAAGAATCCAATGACAAAAATTCTTGTGATTGGCCGGTGAAAAAATCATTCGAAAAAAGAGAAGAAAAAATACACCAGAGGAATTCTTGTCAATGGATACTCATTCTTTGGTGTTCACTAGCTAATTAGAAATATATTGTAAGTAAGACTTACTGACCTGACCATGACAAGTTACCATTTGACCAACTTGTCCAATGTCAAGTACTCAAGCAACATGGTCACCTCGCTCCTGCATTTCCCACCATTTCTTGTCCATGTGATTCCTATCACCTTTCATGAATCAAAATGTCTAATAGATGACAGCTTAAAGAAATTATGTTTGGCGTGTCTGTTAGGACTATGGTAACTTATGTTCCTATGGATTTTTGACAAGTGATGTATTGAATTTTGACAGGTCGCAGCACCTCAGTTTCTCAGCGTCGACCAGCACACGCCGCTGCGGTCGGACGGGCCGCTAGGCTGTCTTCAAGTTCAGGGTGGTCGATCTATTAGGTTGTGGAGGCTTCATCCTTATGCTGCTGCTCAAAATTTCTTATTTTTGTCAGCTTATCTATTATGATTCATATGTATTCCCTTAGGGTTTAGGATCATCATGCTAGCGAGGATGAGGAATACGAGAACCTTAAGCAGGGAATCACATTGTTCTTCCTGGCAACATAAGAATTGGTTGTATGTTATTAAGTAAAAGCCTAGGGAAAGTATGAATTTTGTTTTCAGTGAATTGCCAACATATCTGGTTGTTGTCATTGTAGTTATGCTGATGGAGAGCCAACTGAAAATGCAGCGAGGCTTTATAAATGGTTCTCAGAGGTTGGACTACAAATTCATTTTTAATAATTTTTATGTATGCACATGTGTATGGGTCTTTTGTACTACATATTGATCGCCTCTTTTTTTTGTTTGGTTGCAGCCTGTAGAAGAACGGAGGGGAGGTTGAACGGGAGGAGTTGGTCACTGTATTCGAGTGAGAAAATAATGCTTCTGCTGTGTTCTAAAGAAGTGGATTTACTAATTTGAGATGGCCATATAAAACCCTTTTGTTATATTACATTTCCTTTTAGTATTGAAATTGAGTTACTATAGGAGATCAGATTGAGGTCTGAAATATAAATCATGAAAACTGAGACCTGAGATATACATCCCATCATCCTTTCCTGTAATCTGAACTGAGAACTGAAGTCATAATAACCTGCAACCTGATCATTGCAAGGTTTTTGATATTGGCCAATTTAGCTACTCTAGTGCTGGTTTTTTATCATTGCAATTTATTTTGGTATTGCTCAAGAGCTTTTATTCATTGGAAGGGTTTGTGCTTGTGGGTAAATCTGTTGATTTACCTAACCATTCACCCAAAATGAAAAAAGGACGTGAATTTTAAAAAAGATTCTTTTTAGTGAACTATAGAACCCGCTATCAAATTGAATTAGCTCATGGACTCATGCTATAATTTGTATATGTTTTTTTAGACACATGGCAAAAATTGTGATAAATGTATGCGACTGAGGTTACATTGGTGCTTTGACAGGTTCAAAGTGATGATCAAGGTCATATTTTCTGCAATTTTGGAACAGTTGCCTAAATCAGGTATGCACGTATCTATAACATGGAAGAGATATTTTCTAAAAAAATACTTAAATACAGAATTAAGCATCCTGTCAATTATTTCAGAGCCAATCTCAACCTATATCCTTTCAATTATTTCTCTAGACTCTATGTCTTACTGTTGCAGGAAATGAGAGAAGGTTGGAAATGTATAGCAACTTTTCGTTTGCCATCAGCACACACCTTGATTTGCTGGACACGTGTTTGATCCAATCTTGGTAGCATGTTTTTTATAACTATCTTGGTAGCATGTTGATATTTGGTTAAACTTCCATGTGCTTCCTTGATTTTGGAACGGATGGTTTGCAACATTTCATTTATTGCTGCCAATTTTTATTTTTAGGACTTTTCAGGCGGTGGGTAGTTGTTAATATAACCTATTTCTCAGGTTTGTGTTGTAATTTCTTCAGCCTTGATCTGGAAGGTAGTCATTCTACATGTGACTATTGTGATAACTTTTAGATGTAACAATATATATAGGCTAACTAATAATATTTTGAAAGTTTATACATTTGTGCCGAATCTTATGATTAGTCTTTTTTGGGGCAAAAGGAGTCTTATAATTAATTTGACTATGTTGACATGCCCATACCTTTTGGTGCCTTGATATTTGAGCATTGGTGCTGAAAGTTTTTTTTCACTGAAATAATGGCTCACTTGCATCAGTATTGATATTTCAGTTGACTCTAGGTGATTTTTGGGAATCAGTAGAACACATGTTCATATTTATATGATCGTCTGATCAGGATATTATTTTTTCCCGTTGCACTCAAACCATTTTGGTGTTCTTACAGTAATTTTCTTTTGTTTTCCCATATAGCGCTTGTGTGCTAAAGTGTAACACCTCGAGTGTTTAAATACTAAAACCTGACATGTCATCATACGCATTGCAAAGCATTTGGCAATTGGTGAAAACTTTGAGATGCATACACTAAAACAAGTTTATATTTATGTGATATGTGTTGAATTGTATTGTTTGACTCAAGTTCAAAGTTTGTTTGGATTTTGAATTTTTCGAGAAAACCTCGATTTTCAGCATTTAAATCCTACCCTGAAAATCCATTTCAAAATCTAAGCATATTTTGGGGTTGAGCCCAAAAGCAAAAGTGTAGAGCTTGGCAAGTTATACAAAGTTTGTTTTTGGAGTTTTTCAAGTTGTTTAGAAAAATTTTAAGTAATTCAAAAAGGCGTAATTCGTTAAATTTCCCTATTCAAATTCAAAAGTTCATTTCAAAATCTAGACCAAATTTGGAGATGGTTATAAAAGCAAAGTTGTAGAACTTTTGATTTTGAACAACTTTTGTTTTGGAGATTTTTGAGTTGTTATGAAAATTTGGGAGTAATTTGAGTTTCTAACTGGATGACAATTCTGTAATTAAGTGGAACAGTACTCGCCGCTCAAGCTACACCGCCGGCGACCTTCTTCGGCGTTCCAGGCGCGTCGTGGCCGTCCTTGGCGTCGTGCTGGCACGGAAACGGCTTCGTCGTGGCTTCCTTGAGCTTCTGAGTCGCGTTATAAGAACCGAGACGCCGTCGTCGTCGTTTTTCTTCCTCCTCTGTTTTTCCCGTCACCACCGCCGTAGCTCCGTCGAGCTCTCGCCGTCGACCTAGCGCCGTTGCCGTCTTGGCAAAGCCCGTCCCAGCTTCGCCTATTCCTTGCGCACCCAGCCAACCAACCTTGATTGCCTGTATTCGCCGAGAACTTGCTGTGCGTGCTCTTCTTCCTCGCGGCCGGCAACATCTCCGTCGTGGCTGCTCCGTCGTGGCCAGCACTCTATGGTGAGCTTCTGACTTCGGGAAGCATTGTTTCAGCTTCTCCGTGATGCCGTGGTGCTTTGTGCCCGGTTGATTGACCATTTTGTCCACCACAGTCGCCGGAACATCGCCGTCGTCGTTGCGTGCTCTGCCGTGGTTGCTGTGAACGTCGACCAGCGCCTCCGTTGATCATCCAGCTTGGCTCTTGGCTCCAACTCGTTCGGGGTGAGCTGCTGGTGCTTCCTGAGCCATCCGTTTAAGCTTTACATGTCTCACATCGCCGGCGTAGTGCAGCAGCGCCGTCGTGGCCGCCATGGTCGGCGTAGTGCTCGGTTCAGTCCGTAATTGGTCGCGTTAGTGCCATAAATCGATGCGCTGTGACGTAGTGATCATGTTAGTACCCTCGCCGTCGCTGTTGGTCTCACCGGCGGCAAGAATTCGCCGGTCAGCACGCATGCCGCCGTGGTCAACGTCGGAGGTTAGGGATGACAGGTGGGGTCGGGTTGTCAGTGACTCAACGTTCAAATGGAATTTTTCTATTTTTCAGATTTGAATGAATAGTGATGTAATTTGTTATTTTTGTGTAGATTTATTTAGAGCTCCAAAAATTATGAAAATTTTTATATGACCTCCCTATATATTATTTAAGAAAAATATGAAATATTGTTTTTCAGTACTTTTTGAATGTGATAAAAATTACTCAATTAATTAATAAATGGATTTACATGATTTTTCTAGGCTTATTTAGTTGTCCAAAAATTATGAAATTTGTTTTGCCACTTACTTATCATGTAATGAACATTTACTAAAATTTTGAGCTCAATTAGAATAAGTTGATTTATTACATAATTTTGAATTAAATAATTAATTCATAAAAAACAAATAGTAACCTTTAATGATTTAGGTTTTGTTTGAAATTGTGAATTGAGTGATGACCTTGGGTCATTAGTTGGTAATGATCCTTGGCAATTGATGTAAGTAATACGAAAAAGATTTGGTTAGTTTGACTTGCAACTGTACCGCGAAGGAAAGTTGTATTCAAATTCTTAATTTTTGCATCCATCATCGAGCATCATGTTTCGTATTCCGTATCATGTTAAACATGGCATTGTTACTACGTGTAGTGAACGAAGGTGAACACGTGATAGTTAATCAAGTTGTTGAGGAGGTTAATCCGTCTGTTGAGGTCGGATCGAATACTTGTGAAACGTCGCAGGAGCCGGACTTTTCCGTCAAGGAAGGCAAGCCTCGGATGCATACAAACCTACCTTATGTTTTACAAATTAATTTCGCTTTTGCTTTCTGTTACTGCATCAAGTGATTAGGAGTTAAGTAAGAACCTAATTGGTGCATTACCACCCTTGTTATTCCATATTTACCATATTACCAGTTTTAAATTCGTATATGCCTAGTTTTGCTTAGCTATGCGTAGAACGATGAAAGTCGGGTGATTACCTACCACCTGCAAGTTTTAAATGGAACCTTAGTTACTTATGTTATCATGTGATATGGGGATGTAGAGTAATAAATCTAGACTGGGCGGACTCGGTGTGTGTGAGCCACAAGACATGGAGGTCTTATGAGCAGGCTCTTTCCGCCTGTGTCGATTAAGGTCCATCCGTTGTTGAACTGTGTGCGGTGAGACTTTGTAGTACTAACCACATACTCTGGTAAGCCTTAACTTGGGGATTCTATTACGAGAATGGCTACTCGTGCACTTGGAGTGGAGAGATGGCGGGAATAGCATGTACCCACGTGGCAATGGGCTGGATTGGTGGAGTACTATATTCTCGGGTGGCGCGGACCCGTTCTTGTTTTAGAGGATCCGAGAGTAGGTTGGTATATGCAGGTCAGGGACCTGTATATGTCGTGTGGTCTGGAATTCCCAGCTGGGTTTAATCGGTTCAAATCGTCGTTGCTCCTCGGTTATGGAGACTCACTTCTCTGTTCATCATCGTAGTACTAATAACTAGAACTCGAATAAGGCCTGTGAAGGTGTTGGATATGAAGTTTCATGATCTCAACACGGATCGTGTCAACTTTGTATATGATTTTATGAAGTTTTCTATATAAAGAATTTTGTTAAAGAGCTTTTACGTAAAAGAACTGTGATTATTGTTAAAGCTATACCTTGAATCCCTGAGCCTGCATTCCTAAGTTTATCAGTTAATATTTCGGTTAAGTCTTGTTGAGTACTTTTGTACTCAGGGTTCGTTGACCCTTGTTGCAGGTGAGCCTCATGAGCAGATCTGTTTTGGATCGTGCTGCATGACAGTTGTTCCTTGTGATGACGATGAGAAGTAAATATGTGACCCTTGGGCAGGGCAGTTTTATTGTGTGTTTTGTATTATATTATAATGCCACTCCACTACTACTACGGTTGTAATAATTATCGAACTTAGTCTGTAAGGTTTGAAACAACTGGTTTGTAAACTAAGTTATCGTAAGACTTTCGCTGTTTTTACTCTGGTATTGATATTTGAATAAATGTTGTAATACGGCAATGACTCTGTAATGTAATCCTGCTCGGAAATCGTGGATGATTCGGGGTTCCCCGAGGACACCCGACAGACTTCTTAAGTTACCAGGAACATATGCCTAGTTGTCAAAGGTCGTTGGACAGTGACAAGTGCATGTGGGTCCTATAATTTAGGAGGTTCTGCCACATAAAGTCAAACAGGTCTGACTTCTGAGCTGCCTTGAAGCCAAATGCAGTTCTTGCTATTCTGCAAGTTTTGTATTTAGCAGAAGTGAAATAATGTTGTGACATCAGTGGCACCACTAGAAGCTTCAGTTCTAGCTGACACAGGTGAAAGCATTAAGCATTCATTATTTCTTTCCTCTTTTAAAGACAAGAAAATAATATGAATGTCGTGTTTTATGTTTTTAAGGTAGCAGAAAAAGAAGGGTTGAACAGAAACATGTGATGTTGAGCAGAGCAGGAGGTGTTCGGAATCAGTTTCATAGCTTGTCCTTTGACATGGCCAGAGATCAGGCAAAAGAGATTTCACACATAAAAAAACTTCAGTCAAGGTAGGCACCACTTGATAAGACTTATGCTCTTACATATAATTTCTATTCTCCATGCAAACTTGTTTTCATAGCTTCATGGTATTCTTTTCCAATTACCACCTCATGTAAAATGTAATCATTTCATATAGGATTTTTTGAGGAGGGGGGGGGGGGGGGTGAAAAACAATGTCTAGGTTGTAAGAGTTATATGGGCTATGCCATATGCCATTAAGTGAATGAAGGGGCATTTGGAATTGTAGTATATACTAACAAAGGGCTTCCTATATTGTCATCATCAATTTGAGGTATGAAGAAAAGGCCTTGTGTAAAAAGTAATCATTTTATCAAGGATTTTTTGAGGGGGGTGGGTGAAAAACAAAGTCTAAGTTGTAAGAGTTATATGGGCTATGCCATATGCCATTAAGTGAATCAAGGGGCATTTGGAATTGTAGTATATACTGACAAAGGGCTTCCTATATTGTCATCATCAATTTGAAGTATGAAGAAAAGGCCTTGTGATTTCATTTATAGAGTGAATTTTAATTTAGCTTGTGCGGATATTATTTATTGCAGTGATTATGAACATTTCATAGTTATAACATGATCTTCGTTGCTACGATGCATTTTTGACAGGATGCGGTTTCTGAGAATAACTTTCCCCAATAATGCTTATGGATGCTGTTGGGATGGATGAATGTGCCATTGGAACATGGCCTCAGCATACAAGGTTTCACTCACACGATGCTGCTTGAATGGAGCTCAGTCTCACAGAGTTCAAGGCTAGGTGCTGAAGTCATATAGCAATTGTGTATGATTATTCTAAATCTCTTTTAGAAGGAATGTATAGCTGCTTGTCTTATGTGAAATAATTAAAAATGGAGTAAGCTATCAATACATTTGACTTACTATTGTTTGAGCTGGAAAAAATTTGAGGCTTAATGCATCTTATGCTTATTAGTGCATTATTAGTGCTCTGTTTTATTAAGAAGAACTAAAATTGACTAGCTCAATTTAGCTGTCAAGTACTACTATAATTTAAATGTCAACGTTGGTATTTAATTTCACAGTATTGTTATCTTATCGTGCGATCCGTGTGTTTTTAGAGCCTCTTTGGCAGGGTTCCTGCAGGGGCTTCAGCTCCGGCTCCTGCAAGAGCTGTGCCAAACGTCTGTTTTGGAAAGGGCTCCGCATGGGAGCCGGTCAAGAGCCGGAGCCATTTTTTGCCTGCGCAGGAGAAGCCTAAAAAACGAGCTTCGCGCGGCTCCTTACTGTGGGTTCACGTCGTCTAGTGCGAAGGAGCCGTTTTGTCAAACGTTTTCCAGAACGGCTTCAGCTCCTCCAGAGAAGCTGCTCCTTCAGATGAGCCAGAGCCAGAGCCATAGAGCCCTACCGAGCAGGCCCTTAATACAAAAGTTTAGTTGTCCCGTAGCAATATACAAGCATGCTATCTAGTATATAAATAAGCGTATATCTGTTACACCTAAAAAATGTGGAGGGGTTTCGTCAAACTGCCTTGGTGCGCGCGTCACTGGATCCGATACGAGTTTCCACGCGTGTGAAGAATATTTATATATTTACTATTATTATGATGTGAGTGATATAAAAAATATCATATAAGTAACTCATGTGTTAATGATACAGTCTAAGATGCCATATGTAAGAATGGTAAATATGTAAATGGCCCCACGCGTTGGGGGCCTGCGCGGCAGCGGCAACGACGGCCAGGACGCGCTCACGTCTCTGCGCCCGTGTGCGTGGTCGAGCCGGAGCTAACGCCTGACGACGCGGTTGAGAAGACCGGCGGCGCGCGCACACTCGATACCTTGGATCCAGCGGTAGCAGTCGCCGTCCACGACCGCGAGCTCGTCGCACCGCACAACCACCGCGAGGCCTGCCGCGGAGCGCGCTGCTGGCGAGGCGCACATAGAAGAGCTCCTTAGAGTGGCGGAGGATGGTGGTGACGATGAAGTCCATCTCGTACATGGCCAGCACCAGACCCTACTGCAGGCGCTGCTCTCCCGAGGCCCCCTCTCCGAGCGCGACTTCCGTGCCGTCTACGCCGCTATCTCCGGAAAGACCCCGGTAAGCTATCCGCCTGCCCTGTATCCTACTATCACCACTCGCAGCCCAACTGCTCGACGAAATGCTCCTGTAGCCTGTGGAGTTAGCCTATGTAGTCATGACATTCTGTGGCCTTTTCCATGTCCACTGAAATACCTCGGCAGCAGATGCAAAAGACAGGGACGCAGTAGAAAGGTTTCAAGAATTCCTCGGTAGCAGCCCAAGTTGATTGACATGTTGCCTGACTGACTGCCTTTCAGATAAACAACCCAAGTTGATTAATTAATACTATCCTTTCTTTATGGATAAGCACACATGTAAACTGCTAATTTGCTTGATAACTTAATTACGTTTCTGAACTGAATTAGGTCCTCACAAAAGTTCATAAAAGTTGGCTACAACCAATGCAGAACCATTTTTGTATTTCTATCGACTGCTTTCTGTGGATGCAATAATAGCAGTTATCGTATTTCTGCAGTAGCTAGCGTTCCTATCCATTTCAAAACTGTAGTATTGTAGCCAGGATGTATGCCCGACAGTACTCCTGGACTTAATTCTTAATATATTCGTCTAAGCTGCAAGTCACGTGCATCGTCACATGAGAAAAATCCCAGTGTAAGGCACGGGCACATGTCTAGTTGAAAAAAAAATCTTCTTTTTAGCTATGATCTTGAGTTTTCTTTGTGACCACGCAAGCCATCTTTAGCACGGTCATAGTCATGTGTTCTTAAGTTCTGAGTGGTACATCGAGGACAATTGGCCTTGGAGTTGTTTCAAACCTACACAGAAGCGCTTCTTCTTAAATACATACCGTGGACCAATCTTTATTTTTACCGTAGGTAGAGTTTTTTTTTTCTCTCTCTCAGGACCAAGCAAGTGCTAATGCCCCTGCCCTAGTCTCCTTTAAAGCCATTCTCAGTGTAGAGTTTTGTAATGTTGTTTTATAAAAATATACAATGCAGTAAAATATAGATGAAACAATCAATTACGGTGTGAAGTTTCAACTTTTTATTTCATATAGATATAGATATTTAATTCTATGACTCATCTAGACTTGGAAAACCAAGCCAAGAGAATTTTATCTACATGAAACTCACATTTTCCTTCTCTTTTCAAAACATTGTTGTCCTAAATTTTTAGTATAGGTTTGTGCACACACAAGGTAAGTACATCATCACTAATTTGCTTTAGCTTTGCCACTAACATTGGTTTAAGAATTTATTGATAACTGTCTCCTCAAAATTTGTGAAAACCCACACAAACCTCGTCATTTGTCATCCATCATCATCACCCTGCTGATGATGCTACCCAGCCCGCTCGAGATAAAAATGAGAGGGGGAGATCGGAGTTGAACATGAGAAGGTGGAGATTTGAGTAAAAAAGGATATCGAGAAAAGAAAATTAATTTCAAGAACGATACATGTAAATGTGTTTTTGTCCTCCTCCTTTATTCTTTCACCAACAAATCGTTCCCAAGGTGAAAGTGTACAGCACAACCACGGTACACATTAACAAAATAATAATAGTAGTAATAATAATAATAATAAATTAACAAAAAAAATAATGATCAATAATTAGCTCTGTGAGGGCGTTCGGCTGATCCACTCTTGACTGATTTTGGCTGATTATAGTGTTCTGTGAGAGAGAATAAGCTAAATCGAAACGAGCTGAAAGTTGTTCAGCCGAACACCCCAATCCGATCCCAGTACCGATGAGGGAAAGCTAGTCCACCTTGCTGGTCTTGTTGCACCCGGCGCCAGCGCCTGCGTCGCCGTCCATCTCCTGCTGCTGTCCCGGCGCCCTCTTGGCCACGACCACCTCGCCGCCGTCCGTCTCCTTCCGTCCCGGCAACACCTTATTGGCCTGCGTCAGCTCGCCGACCACGATGCCCCTCAGCATCTGGAGCTCCATCCGGTGCGCGGCCAACTCCCCGGACTCCATCGCCGCCACCTTCTTCGCTATGGCCCGCTGAATCATGGCCCGCACCTGCTCCTGCAGCCCGACGCCGAGGCCGACGGCCTCGTCCGCCACCGCGGTGCCGTCGGGCCGAAACGCGACGGTGGTCACGGCGACGCCGTGCTCGCGCGCCACGTCCCGCGCCTCGGACACCAGCTCCGCGTGCTTCGCCGCGAACAGCGCCTCCTTCTCCTGCTCGGGCACCGGGGCGACGTCGGCGGGTTTCTCGGCGCCGGCGGGAGCCATACCTCTCGTTGGCGCTTGTCGATGATACGATTCCCGCGCTCTTGCTTTTTCTCTCTCTTCTGCGTGATTTATATGATAATGATGCAATGTAAATTGAAGGATTATGGGCGCACTCGATATATATAATCCGCGATTAGATCGTGTTTGACTAGTTAACCACACGATTAACGACTCGTTGTTGGTAAGGATTCCGAGTGTAATTACGGTTAGTATTCAAAAGACAAATTAATATTCTTTATTAAGTATTTACAAATACATTAATTCCCGATAAGAAAAAAATAAATTAAATGCTATAAAAAATCATTAAAACGCACGCACACCTAGACGGAGAAGACTGCAAAGCCAGGCACCGGCCTGGCCCATACTCTCTGGTCTGGGCCCTTCAGGCCCACTCCAGGATGAAGTCGGCCTGGTCCAATAAAGCCGCCGGCCTCGCCTCGCCCGCCTGCAACCAGCTAAGGACAGGGCGGAGGGGAGGAAGGAGACGGAGAGAGGTGGAGGTGGGATTCGCCATGGACATCATCACGCAGCTGCAGGACCAGCTCGACGAGATGGCCGTGCTCGCCGTCAACACCTTCGGCACGCTGCAGCGGGACGCGCCGCCCGACCGCCTCTCCAGCAGCTACCCGGACCCACTCAACCCCAACCCTAAGCCCGAGGACGACTCCAAGCCCCAGGTCCAGGCCCAGCCCGGCGCGCCGCCGCCGCCACCGCCGCCGGCGCAGGCGCAGGCGCAGCCACCCGCGCCTGACCTCTCCGAGCAACCTAAGGCCATGAGCCACGCCCTCGTCCTCGCGGCCAAGAAGGTTGATACCCTGCCCCTCTTCTCTTCTCTTCTCGGCCTCGCCACCTGCTCGACCAAATGCCTGCCCGAGGATTCCAAAATGTCTCTGTGGTTTACGGAGAAAATTTCAGCTTGCCTTGTAGTTTCCCTTGTCTCACGTCTGATGCTGCGAACAAGTGAAGGACTAGCTGCTTAATTTTACTTGCTTGCCTGCGTTCTGTGGAGTAAGGCCTAGAAATGACAAAACCACCACTGAAACTGTGTTGCCACTTACTAGTCTTCATCTCTTGCTTATCCATTGCATAAGAGTTTTACTCCAACAGTTGTACAGACGGTAGAGTGATGCATTATGCATACGACAGTCATGTTTCCCACAAAAGATATAGTGGGTGGTATAGTGATTCTGACTAACAACACGACAGTCATTTTTCCCAGAAAAGATCAATCTGTTCTTTGTGTTGATCATAGTTGAAATGTGTTGGAACAAAGACCATTCCTTTGTCCTAGCAAACTTTTGTTCAAAAATGTGCTTGCTGTGATTGCTTTCAACATGGCCTTCTATGCAGTTTGATGCACTTGTTGCGGCATTGCCACTATCATCAGAAGAGGATCAAGTGAAAAGAATCCAAGAGCTACAGGTAGATATCAGTCAGTCAGATTAATTTATTAATCACTGTTTTTTCAAGGATGGGCATCTGTCAAACTCCTACATTAAATTGTATACAAATTTGAAATTTGCAGGCAGAGAATGAAGTCGTGGGATTGGAGCTCCAGAAGCAACTTGAAGCTGCTGGTAACATGATCCTCAGTTCCTCACTATTTAGAGTTCATACATGTAGGTGGAGTTCTTAGCATGATATGGCTAATTACTGATATGGTGCACCTCATTGCTTTACAGGAAGGGAGTTGAAGCAGGTTGAGGTGCTGTTCAATGAAGCAACCGACAATTGTATAAATTTTAAGAGGCTAGATTAATTATATTAATGTAAGTTCAGATGAATTTCTTCGACAACCTCTCAGTGCACTATCAATGTTAATTTTCGTTATAAAAAAATGTTAATTTTATTTTTATTTGGTTCCAACAGTTACTGCTTGGTTTTGCATATATATGGCCAACATTACAAGTGTTGGAAACCGATTTAGCTCATAAGATAAGATGGTTTTTAGGTGTACGACATATGTAACTTGAGCATATGCCATATGATCTAACTTCAATTTTTCCATGAGGCACCGTTTGTGTTGACTAAAATCCAATATCTACCATAACAGGTTTGCTGAAAGGAACTTATTCTCATGAATGGATGAGTGTGGAGAATGAATGCCAGTAGAAACTTCATTCTATCTTTTCAAATTTTCTACTTGTTAACTCTGTAAACAATAATTCCAATTCTGTCTCATATGGCTTTTGTGTACTGATGTTCTGAAAGGACTTGTTGGATTAGGATTAACCTTTGTTGTAAGGTACAATGTTTCTAGTATCAACTTGGTATCATTTCACGCCAGAATTGTGCTTTAGTTTTGTTTGTTTAATGGATCTGCTACCTGCCTTCATTTGGGATTTCTCTAGACATATAAATGCTAAATGTTCATTGGAATTCTAGCAACTCTGATTCTGTAATCCTGCTCACATAATGGACAAATAAAAAAAAAACACGCATCATCATCCCCTACAATCTTATTCAGATCCATCGTTCAGCGCCGCGGCAGTCCCTCTTCCTCCCATGCATCCATCTCAAGCATATTTGCAGGTGCCAAGACCTGCAAGAACACCAGCCGTGTCAGCCCCCAACACAGTTGACAAACACCGAGACGCTCACAGCAAGGCAATCTACTCACTGGGGTCAGTGATGGTGATGAGGCCGGTGCCGTTGAAGAAGCAGTTCCACGAGTTCCTGCCCCGGGCCTGGTAGTAGGCGTTCATGGCCACGGACGCCCGTGACAGGAGGCCGGCCGGCCGGGCGCAGCCGCCGGTGCCCTGGATGGCGCCGCAGTCGCTCTCGGAGCAGGCGAACTCCAGGTTGCCCCGCAGCGCCGCCTCATCCACCGACGGCTTGGCGACGCACCATGTCTTGCTTCTATGGCGCAAGGTTTCTGCTGCTACCGCTACTGCTGAAGATGGGATTTATCAGTGTCAGGTTAGTGAATAAGCTGTGGAATTTATCAGTCCCTGATTACTACAACTTGGCTGCCAGCCAAAATGAGAGACTCTTTACCGTCAGTGTGAAGCACTGATAGTGCGAGGGCGACGAAGATGGCGAGGAATGTGACGTTGGGTGATGCCATCTCTTCAGGCTTCTAGATCAGAGACTGCAAGAAGAAGCCTGTCTTCCTGTGTGGTTTTGTTGCAAATGCAAGCGATGTGTGTGTGTTTTGGCAGAGAACAATAGAACATGACCAAGAATTGGTTGCAGTCTGATCAAATTTATAGGGAGGAAGAAGAAGATGAACCGGAACAAGCAGCAGCAGCACAAAGGGCGTGTGCAGCAGAAACGGTTGGTTTTATCGCGTTTTATGGCCACATTTACACTGAGACTGTAACGGAATTGCCACACATTTAGTATTCCATCATCAAAAGGATATAATCAGTGACGTGAAGCTGAACAGCAGCAGTGTTAACCAAATGTCTTTGTGTTACAGCCAAATGTTTGCCTTGCATTTCCTTTTATTTATTTTTCACCATTGCAACACAACACACACACACACACACACACATACGTGCCTTGCTGAGCTTCCTCTAGTATATATACTTATTACAAACTAACATGACAAGAACCAAACAAATAGAATCAGTCGAAAACTAAAACCTTTTGTCACAAATGAAACGTTGGTTCATGCAAATTCGAGATGAAGGGGACTCGACCTTGACTCGTTGCTTGTTACATGTTCGTTTGACGTTCTGTACATTTTGACGGCGAGTAAGCTATGTTCTTGTTTTTTTCCCCACATGGCCTCTGTTTTAGAATTAACCATTTCATCCTGAATATAGCCTCAGCTTTGACCGTATCGGCTGTCGACAAATCGGGCATCTGGTGAGGCTCTCCCCACACTCCCTGCAGGTCTGTTGCTCGTATGCACAAAATGCACAAGAAAATTAGGATATAAATGAGGTTTTTCTTTTCCTTGGTTTCTAAAGGTTGCAATTGCATTGCATTTGTAATAAATAATGGAAAATAGAAGCTCTGAATCTGTCCTCACCATATGGCCACATCCGAATGCTAGATCCTTGGCATTGGTCAGGCATATTGGGCACACCTGCATCAACAACACACAGACATTGTGTGGTCAGGCCACGAGTTTGCAGCAAACTCAAGAAGAAATTTGAATTCGACCGCCCTGCATTACACACGCTGGCTCATCTGACCTGATCATCTCTTGGCGCTGCGGCGGCGCCAACATTGCTGGCTCCCCTCCTCAACGACGACTGCCTCTGCGCGTGCGGCAGAGGCGGCGGCGCAGGGGACATTCTCTTGGCGTTCCCCGTGGATCGCCTGCATGCGTTCAGGTTCAGGTTCAGACACCACAGAGATTCTATGTTCAGAAAGCTAGCTTCAGACTACTTGTCAAGGCATATGGAGATGGAGGTCCATGACCATGAGCGCATTCTGCAACGCATGCATTACCCCAGGATGCCGAGCTCCATGGTGGCCTTGTACTGGATGGGCACCTCCATGAGCGCGGCGAGCGCGAACGCCGACTCCTTCTGCTGCGCGGTGGCTGCCCGAGACATGATGGAGGTGAAGTTCACGAACTGCATTCAGTGAGGGTACGGTGTCACGTGTTGTGTTTGGCATCTGAACTGAAATCGACCTGAGCATGGTTCATCTTCAGAGCTGATGAGCTCGGATGTGGATGCCGGAGGTTCCGGAGCTAGCTAGCAGCTGGTATTCAGTTCACCTGGAAGTTGTCGAAGTCGCGCGCGGGGAGCTTGTCGTCGAACCTGCGCATGTCGTCCCAGGGCCCGTCCCCGACCCCAACCAGCACAATGGACAGCGGGTAGGAGCTTGCCATGACAATGGAGTCTACCGTTCTCTTCTCCTGCGGGCTGAGGCCGCCGTCACCGGTGTCGACACTCCTGGTCACCTGCCCGTCCGCGACGATGACGAGCACATGGTACTGCCCTCCGCTGCTGTCCACGATGTCCACGGCCGCCTCCACGATGGGCGCGAACGACGTCGGCCCCGAAAGCCTGAGGTGCGTCACGATCTTGCGGTAGCAGGCTAGGACCTCCTCGAAGCCGTGGCACGGCGAGTTGTCCGGGTGGAAGCTGAACACGTTGTAGTCATGGGTGGTGGCTGCAGATGCATGCAAGAAGACTGTTCATCGAGGAGAACAAAAGGACAGCGACACGAGAACGACGCCCGCCATGGGCAGCGTGGAGCTCACCGTCGCCGAAGCCGAAGCAGGGGATGAGGTTGTCCTCGTCGAAGGGAGCCAGCGTCTTGCCGATGATGCTGATGGCCTGCTCGTAGGGGTTGGGCGTCGTGTCGCTGATCCGGTGCAGGCTCTGCCCGCCGAACGACTGCTTCCCTGTCCACTCGTTGCTCTTGGTGAAGTCTATGCCCAGTATCAGGTTCGACGACTCCAGACCCTGCTCCCGCAGCGCCGCCGCCACCTGCAAACACCATGCCAACAATTGACAACCTGGTTTATCGGTTTGCAACTTGCAAGCAGTGCCATCGACAGGCACGCTGGAGCTAGCTCGATGATGGAGATGGATCGGCGGCTGGAACCTGATCAAGCGACGTGAAGGTGTCGGGTATGTACGAGTACTTCTTGGACAGCATCGCCCTCCGGTGCCCGCCGGCTGCGGCGGCGGTGGCGTCGTAGGCCGACGGCTGCCGGGTGAGACCCCGGGGCCGGTGCCTCGTGCCCTGCTGCCCCTGCGCCGGCGGCCTTCCCCCAGACCGCCGGTGGAGCAACGCGCTGAGCACGCCGCCCATGCGCCGCAGACGACGAGGCAGCTGCCGCCGCCGCTGACTGATGATGGCAGCCTGCTGGCCCGCAGTAACATGCGACGGAACACCTTGCAGCGGCAATCGATCGAGACGCCGTGCGCGGCGAGAGGGATCAATCCGCGGCTCGATCGCACGCGAGGAACACGAACAATATTCGGACGAGCAGACGACGGCACGGCAGCGGGCAGAGGGAGATGATAAAGCTGCAGCTGAAAGGAAGGACGGATGTGGAGTAATTATTCTGTCAAGCGAAAGAGATTGTGTGGAAGCTGCAATGAAGCTTCTTGAGCTCTTTCCCCGCTCTGGTTGATGGTTGTAGGGGAAGCAAGGAGAAGGACGGATCGAGAGGAAAGCTACCTAGCTCTTTATTCCATGCTCATCTTTGCTGTCTGAGAAGTGGAAGAGAACCCACGGTCACGCCACCACGCACCGCAGGCTCGCTACGGCCTCCCGTGGTTTTTGCCGCGATGATACCACTCAACGCTCAGGCTAACTCCAACACACCACACTCGCTCTGGGTGTCAGCCCCGTGGTCCACGTACACAGCGAATTAACCTCCGGTTCACGTAGAACAGTGGTCCTACCGTCCTACGGCGCACTTAGCTAACTAGTAGATCATAGCTAATATTAATTGCTATTATCTAGTTTGGTTCAACTAGTAAATCTATTTACATCGAAGAAGTTAATTATTAACAGGTAACTATTACCTTTATAGATCCAAACATGACCTTAATTAGTTGCACGAAGTACTTCATCTGACAAAAGTTTCAAGTGCCCACTCTGTGTATGCAGTATGCGTTACGGTACAGGGTGTGATGACCCTATCACGCATTTTCATAGAGTTGAGAGGAAAGGAATAAAAAAGGTTCCAACAAAAATAGTTGTTTTTTAGTAGAACGCTAGAGAGGAATAGCTTCACGTCCTGTCCGACCTATGTGGGCGCAATTTCTTAGTTGATCGACAGCAAATGACATTAACAACTTGTATTGAGTCTACTCTCGTGCGTCTTATGTAATTATCATAGCCAGTGAGGCCAGATCATATAGATCGATCCATGGCTCACTAGCTATGGGCCCAATTACATCTTTCATTTGATGGTACGAAATATGTTTGTTCCATGTAATCTTGAAACATTTTCGTTCTTTTGATCAATTAAAGCTTTTAAAAACAAGAACTTGCTATATTTCAGGTGCCACCCTAGAGTGCCTAAAGGGTGTGCTGGTGGGCGACCATGACGCACCCATTTTCCCGGACCTTCTTCATGGCTTCATAGATGTACATTCCCGCCCGATGCTTTTATTCGATTACCAAATCTTCCCTGTATTTCTTTCTCTCCTCCGGGTTCAAGTTCATTAGCTTTTCATGAGTGTTTGGTATATCGTAACCCGTGATGGTTCTCTCTGTAATAAGCATCGGAGAGAGATAGATAATACCCTTGCCCAATTCCTTGCTTACATAGGCCTGCATCCTGCAAGGAAAAGTCATCATGGTATTATTAGTTTGTTCCTAAAGTACCTATAGCGATACAGTGGTGTCAAAGTCGTAAGTAACTTATAGGGCAAATAAGGTGACTTGGGCGACGTCGAGGTCCTTTCACCACAAGAGTCTATGCATGTCATGGAAATCTACAATGACTTGACCATCCGTGGGCGTGTGGAAGTACTCCGCCGGAATCTTGATCACGAAGTTTTCCAGGCCCACTTTCGCCACTTCCATGTACCACAGATGGAACCTCCTTACCTCCCACTTCTCTTCAAGGAGGTCGCCCAAGGTCAACATGAACTTCCCAGGCACGTAGTTTCTGGGGCAATCATCCGACTGGGGCCAAAATGACGATGGTATTTTTGTCCTGTAACACCGGGGCTTGAGATGTTAGGGAGTGGAAAAAGCAGCTAGCATCCTGAAATGAATTATAGATTGACTATGCTTGCTAGTAGCATACCTTTCAAACGTAGTTGAGTATGGGTGCTCGTCGGCTGTTTGATAGGCCACCCAACTCGACTTGGTGTGGTTCGGGGGTATGGCCTCCTCTTCATCTGCAGGCTTCCTCGGCGGGGGAGGACATTGGTTTGAGCCTTGCTTCGAACCACTTGTAAGCGGTGGTGTCACATCGCACGATGCTGCCCCTGCGCTTCTCAGTGGACTGCTGTTGTCGGGAGGCGGACTGCCTAGAGGACTACTGCCTGGGCCACCAGCATTGTCGTTGTCATCGTCGTCGCCGTCGTCGTTGTCACCTGGGGTCACCCGGGGGAGACGACAACAGGTGTGAGGGCTGTGACACCGACGTCGGCATATCCAAGACAATGTCGCTCTTGTTCCATAGCACACGCATGTCGATAGTAGCATCGATGAACCTGTACCCCTCTTCAATGGGAATGCCGATTTCATCCTCGTCAAAATCTTTGTTGGTCCATGTCACGTCGACCCGGGCATAGTCGGGCGAGATCGGCTTACCATCGTACATGGCGCCGCTTTCAGGTGGCAGTGCCACTCCCGTGGCCACGTCCTTCTTCCTCTGTGCCCTGCCGAAGGGCACATGGAGCGTGCAGGTCATTGGTTCCATGATGTTGTTGACCGGGTACCTTGGGAGTTGTTCGGTCCCCGTCACCATCTGCCCTTGTACGGTGGCTTGACCCTGTGGCGGCAACACGCCAGCCTGGCAAAACATCTGCGTCCTCAGCTCCACCATCTTGGGGTCGGTGCTCATGAAAGCGTCTTGTATCTTCCCCATGATCATGTCCTTGGCTGCCTCATCGTGGCCTTTCTAGAGGAGCCCTTCCTTGTACCTCTGCCTCGTGTGGTAAGAGTTGGCGTTGGATTGCTAGGCCTCCATGTCCTTCCAGCTCTGCCCTGAGGAAACCCCATGGACTCGGCCGCGGTGCTCAGGGTTTCCCAGCACCTCGGTTAGTACGTCCCTCTCTTAGCGAGGTTCGAACGACCCGCTCTTCTCGACCGCAGAGACTTCCAAGATCCTCTTCTCCACCTCCTCGACCTTCAGCTCGTTGTGCTTGCACTACACCACGACACACATTTGCCTACACTTATCTGTTGGCAAATGATTGGTTTTGACAACACACTATGTGTTGGTAATTGTACAACCTTTTTAAAGTCACGTAAACTGTCGGCAATGATGTTGTATGGCTACATATTAACTGTCGGCATTTCTCTTAGGACAATAAAACTGTCGGCAAATGTTTTTAGACAGAATAAGTGTCGGCGTTTCCTAAACAAGCCAACTATTTAAGTGTCGGCGAAAAGATATACGGTCTTGCCCAGATCTCGATTTTACATCTTTTGAGCGTATGCACGCGCGGAGTCATAGCCGGATGGAGTCGTAGCCCACGCAAAGGGAAATCCAATCCAACCTGCTCTCTCTCTGCTGCCCCTCACATGTTGCCGCCTCCCACGCCAGCGCCAGCGCCCGTGGCCGCCCCCTCCTCTCCTCCCACCGGTAGCCGGCCCCTCCCCTCCTCTCCTCCCGCCGGCGGTCGGCCCCGGCCCCTCCCCTCCTTGCCCCGCGCCGCCCCGGAACCGCCTCGGATCCACCACGCCACCCTGGATCCGCCGCCTCCTCTCCTCCCGCCGGCGGCTGGCCTCGGCCCCTCCCCTCCTTGCCCCGCGCCGCCCCGGATCCGTCGCCTCCCCTCCTCCCGCCGGCGGCCGGCCCCTCCCCTCCTCTCCTCCCGCCATGGCCGGCCCCGGTCCCTCCCCTCCTTGCCCCGCGCCACCCCGGATCCGCCACCTCCTCTCCTCCCACCGGCGGCCGGCCCCTCCCCTCCTCTCCTCCCACCGGCGGCCGGCCCCGGCCCCTCCCCTCCTTGCCCCGTGCCGCCCCGGATCCACCGCCTTGGATTTACTCGATTCGTTCGCATCCCCCAATGCGGTTCGATCCAACTGGTAAGGTTTTACTCGATTGGTTCTTAGTTTTTGCTGCTCGATCAGCTCGATTGATGTGCGATTTTCTCTGTGATTTGATTGAGGGATTGGTTGGTGCCTATAGGCAGGAAGGAGCGTGATGGCCAAGACGAGCTCATTCAAGCTGGAGCACCCCCTCGGTTCGTATAATGTTCCCCATGCCCCTTTTAGGTTTTGTGGTTCTGTAGAAAACCATTGATCTCTGCTGCTTGCTTGTTGGGGGCTTGGACGATTGACTGTAGTACAGATTTAGGAGGGTAATTTTGCGGATTGGTAGTACTCTGAGGAACTAAATAGCTATCCATCTAGTTGAATATATTTATAATCAGTCGTGATTGGTGGAGTTTCCTTATGTGATTTGCTTTGATTTGTGGGCAAGCTTGCCTCTCTTCAAAAGCTAGCAACTGCAGATTAAATTATACATATCTCGTGCCAAAATTTTTGAGCAGCCAATGATTATTGTGGGATTATGTATTTGGTGTTGATTGGGTAGAAGTAATATGTGACTACAATATGTACTTTGACTTAGCGTTCTGCCATTCAAGTTTGTGTTAGACAGTGATATTCAGTAGTTGTACATGATACAAGTAGCTAGTCAACTTGAAAATCTAAAGTGATCATTGGGTTTGTCGTATAAGATTTTTTCTAAAGTGGTTCCTTATCTAGAGGATCATATATTTGAGATTTACTTACTAATTTCTATGAATCACATAATACATTTGACTCAGAAGAAGTTTGTACCCTCACAAGACTTTGGGCAGCTGTAAAATGCGTTTTAACATGAAGCTGCAATTGTCTCTTTTAAAACTGTATTTGGTATTGTAAGGTTGCTGATGGTTAACAATGTGGTCATGCCCTTGATAAGTTACAGGGCAATCTGATTTTATTGTGCTTTGTCCTAAGTTGTTACTATTTCCTAGTTGATTTTACAAAAAGAAAAAAACTATCTTATATGGTTGAATTGACATGAGTTGGTTGAGCTGGTTTCTATCAGTTGATTGACATGTGTGCCCTACTTGACATGGATAATAATAGTTTTTCTGCTTTTCCTTAAGAAGCTGATAAGATAAAATCTGTACTTGATAACATTTCATGACTCTATTAGTTTGAGTTCTCTTTGGACAAAGACAATTCTATGTCTCAGCTAGCTATAATTTCCAACATGTTCTCAGTCGCTATGGCCTTGTTCCATCATTTCCATGTGAGACAATTTAGCTTTTTATTCAGTTTACATCACTGAACCCTTAATCTGACATGCCTCGTGTTGCAGAGAAGAGGCAGTTTGAGGCTAACCAAATCAGAGAGAAGTACCCTAACAGAATTCCAGTAAGCTTCTACCCTCCTGTCTGCACTGCTTCTTTCTTCTTGATCACTTTGATCCAATTTATGACAATATTTTATAATGCAGGTGATTGTCGAGAAATTCTAGAATTGATAAATCACAGAAGGAGGTTGGGATTAGACCATAGCTCTGCCATTTCCTTCTTCCTTCCTTCCTGCACCTCCATAGCCTCCAACAGAGCTAAATCCACGATGAATTCTTGTCCGCCACCTCCGTGTCGCCTTGCTAATCCAAGTTGCTAATCCAACAGAGCTAAATCCATTTGACATGCCTTTTGATTTTATAATTGCTTATTTTTAGGTGATTCTGGCTCTTCTCCACCAAGGCAATCTGATGTTGACTCTACTAACAGGACGGTATGGCTCTTCAGTTGTTTTAGTTACCTTAAAGCACATCTATTTATTGATAACAGTTATACTAGCCTTACTCTATTTTACTTGCTGTTGGACTTGGAATGTTCTCCCATGCATGGCTTTCATCATTAGTTTTTTTTGGTAAAATATGTTTGCAGAAAGATATATCCTCATGCAAAGATAGGTAGCTGAACATTTAAACAACCAGATATTGGACAGGTCAGTAGAGAATTTGTATGTCTTTTTAGAGAATGCTCGTGTGATGGTCTTGGCTGCAACAGTCTCGTTAATTAATTGGTTACACTCAGGTTTGGGGTACTTCCAGTTGCACACTGTCTGCTCTTCCTTATTGGGGAATAGGAGCACTAATAGCAGCATTCTAGTGTAGTACTGGTATCTCAAGCTCACGGTTGGTGCTTTTGGTTTTGTAGGCATCTTCGCGTGCTGGATCTGATTGAAGATTACCTTGAGGATAAAGAGGACGAGCTGGTGGATTGGATCTCCAAGTTCTCAGAGTCCAACACCTCTCTGGAAGGCCATCATAGCTGGAAGGTATTGTTGAAACTTACTTGGAGAGTTCGACTTATATGTGATATAACAGTGTGAATTGCATGACACAAATTTAAAGCATAGAGCATATTGCGCTGATAGTTCAACTTTTTTTCTATGTTAGGTACTTCAGCTATGAGGTGTTGCAAGTATTTTGGGTTGACAAACCTTTTGTGGAACAAGCAAGCAACCGCTCTAAGTGTTTTGGAGTGGTAGCCCTTCTAGCCATAACCATTTAGCTCAAAGACCGATAGCTAATGCATTAGTCCATAACATAGTGTTGCTCAACACTTCTGCTTTTGATTTGAATAATTACACTACAGCTTGTAATAATTTAGTATAAGTCTATGTTTGCGAATAACTCATCTATATTTTGGACATGTATTTGGCTATATGCCTGTGACCTGTATAGAAGATTTAATATACTAGTATGGAAGATCTAATATATTATTTATACAAAAATCAAGTGAATTTGTTCAATGTGATGCCTGCTATATGAGTAAAAGTGGATTTGTCAAATTATTTTAATTGTAATTATATCTATGAAGTTTTGCCGATAGTTTTTTTAGGCAGGGTATGGTTTGTAAAATACCTTAGAAATGGTTTGGCCAACATACAAACTGTCGGGAAAGGTCTTAACTATCGGCGTAGGTCTTAACTGTCGGCAAAGGGTTAACTGTCGGCAAAGGTTTCAACTGTCGACGTAGGTAGACCGTTTGCCTACACATAAAGTGTCGGGGATTCTGTTAACTGTCGGCAAAAGTTTCGCCGACGGCTTCTAGCGTGACTGTTTCTAAACTGTCGGCAAAACTTTTTGCGGGAGGTTATCTGTCCGCAAAGGTGCCCTTTTGCCTACAATAGAAAGTGTCGACAAAAGTATGTTGTGTTATAGTGTTGGTCCTACCCTCCTTCAACTTTTTCGGCTTGCGGGCATAGAGGTAGTTACGAGACCTCTCATCGATGCCCTATAATGGATTCGGCTACCCGGCCATAGCTGCCTCCCTTTCTTCTTGCCACCACTTCTCTATCATAGCGGCGTACCCTATCATGCCTAGGTGGTGGTGGAGCTCGTTCCTCTTTGCGATCTCAAAGAACTTCTCGCCCTTGGCCTTTGCTTCTTCAGTCGATTGTTTCGCGACGAACTCTTTCCAGACGTCACACATGATGAAGTTGTAGTCTTTGAATGGTGTCTTCCCTGTCTGCACATACTCCCTATTGAGCATGGACCTAAAGTTGCAAAGTGCTTTGCCTGCAACAAACAGCGCATGTGAAAGCTCTAGTTTGGTTTTGGTGAATTGATAAAACCCTATGTGCTAATCTAGTTTATCAAGGTGATCATGAGATAGGCAGCACTATTCTAAGTGGTGGAGCAATAGTGAAGATCATGATGATGGTGTGACCATGGTGATGATCAAGTGCTTGGACTTGAAAAAGAAGAAAGAGAAAAAAAAGCTCAAGGCAAAGGTGATATTCCATAGGAGCTTTTTGGTTTGGTGATCGACACACTTAGCGAGTGTGATCACATTTAGGATCGATAGCTGTACTATTAAGAGGGGTGAAACTCGTATCAAAATATGGTTATCAAAGTGCCACTAGATGCTCTAACTCATTGCTTATGCATTTAGATCCTAGTGAGTGCTAACAACCTTGAAAATGTTTGTGAAAATATGCTAACACACGTGCATAAGGTGATACACTTGGTGGTTAGCACGGTTGAGCAAGGGTGGCGAAGTTTGAGACTTGGAGGTGCTGTCCCGAGGTGACCGGATGCTGTTTTGGCAGTGACCGGACTCGGAGGCAGCGTCCGGTCAGTGGCAAGCAGAAGGGGGGCATGCTCGGTTGACTGATCGGACTCTGGTCCAAATGGTGACCGGACTCGATGGAGGTGTGTCAGGTCACCTATGACGTACGCTGACATGAGCAAGAATGAGAGTCAGAGAGGACCGGACTCGGGGCTGCGTCCGGTCACTATCGAACGAACACGTCCGGTCTCAGTTTTTCCTCTCTAGACCCTTACTGGAATCAACCTGACGCTGAGGCATAGAGGGGAGCGGTGCGTCCAGTCATGCTGTGGCCTTGGCGTGCACGCGTGGTGCTTCACACTGATCGACATGTCCGGTCTTGAGATGGGCGCGTTCGGTCGTTAATTAACCGTTAGGGCATTGAGAATCGACTGTTGGGATCAGGCGGCTAATGTTGAATTTGGGGTACACATGGACGAAGATCCATGATCGGACATTGGGGGCCCGTGTCTGGTCAGCGTGACCTGTGCATCCGGTCACCCCATGAAAGTTGAGGGCAGAGAGCCAATGGCTCTATTTCAAGGAGGCCTCTATTTAAGTCCCATGGCCGGCTTAAGCTCACTCTCTTGGCCATTTGCATTGTCATAGCAACCATGTGAGCTTAGCCAAAGGCCTCCCACTCATCTTCATCATTGATTCATCATCTTTATGAGATTGGGAGAGAATCCAAGTGCATTGCTTGAGTGATTGCATCTAGAGGCACTTGGTGTTCGTGTTTCGCTACAGGATTCACTTGTTACTCTTGGTGGTTGCCACCACCTAGATGGCTTGGAGCAGTGAGGATCATCGAGCGGAGGAAGGCACTTGTCTCTGGCTTCGATCGTGGTGATTGTGAGGGGTTCTTGACCTTTCCCTGGCGGAGAGCCAAAAGGTACTTTAGTGGATTGCTCATGGCTTGTGTGATCCTCATCTTATGTTGGTTATGCAGCACCCTATTGAGGGTTTGGCGTGTGATGCCAATTAGCGCATGAACCTTCAAGTGAGTGAATCGCCACAACGAGAACTAGCTTGCCGACATGCAAATGAACCTCGGTAAAAAATCTTGTGTCACCTTGTCTGAGGATTTCATTAGCTATCTTGTGATTGATTAATTGGCTCCATCTTGTGATTGGCTCATACCTTGACACGTCGGTATAATCATCGCCATTCTCTCTTGTATTACATTCCTAGTGTGTAAGCTAAGCTCTTTAGTGTAATTAGTTTTGAGAGCTAGCTTGCGTCGAGACTAGTGGTTAGTGAGGCTCTTTAGTTAGTCTTTGAGAGCTCACTAACTTAGTGTAGTCACATAGCCATTGTGTGGATAAAGACTATATAAATTAGAATTGTGGTAGGTGGCTTGCATTTTTAGTAGGCTAGCGCAACACTCGCTTCACCTCATATTTGTCTAACCGGTTTGCTAAGTGTTGTTGTAGAAGTTTTTAATAGGCTATTCACCCCCCTCTAGCCATTAGGACCTTTCAGCATGCCCCCTGCACTTGTCTTCATCATAGCCCTCCACCGAGTCAGGGGAGAAGCTGGGGAAGATAGAGTCGGTGGAGATTCTTGGTGCGGAGGGAGCACACGCCGACAGTGGACAGTGGCGGCGCTAGGGTTCGGTGAGAGGATGGGTCCGAGGAAGACAATGCAGCGACATGGGGTGGATCTCCATGGCGTTGGAGATGATGATGTGGGGCATGGGGTAGATCTCCTTGATGCAGGAGCACGCAACATGGGAACCCAAGCCGGCAACCGGCCGAAGATGAGGATGGCACGGCGGAGCTAGGATTTGGCGAAGACGGGTGCATGGAAGATGACACGGCGGTGCGGGGCGGATCTCCTCGGCATTGGGGACGATGACACAGGGCATGGGACGGATCTCCTCGGTGCTGTGGCCTGCCAGAGATGAGGACGGCACGGCAGAGCTAGGGTTCGTGGCACCCCGGTGAATAGCGCGATGGAGCTTTCGGGGCAGGGGTTGCTGTAGTGCTCTGGGATCTCGGTGGCGGCTTAGGCGCCTGAGCGCACGAGGTCGAGGGTGGGGGCAGAGGAGCTCGGCGATGGCAGCGGGAAAATTGGGCAGCCCTTTGGGGTCGAATTGAAATGGCCGAAGGACTTAGAAAAAATTAGGGGAGGAGGGGTATATATAGGCCATGGTTTACCGAGGTGGGCGACTTAGGGTAACCGCCTTGGTTAATATTAACTGAGGCCGGTGACTTAGGGTGCCCACCACGGTTAATATTAACCAAGGCGGGGGACTTAGGGTGCCCGCCTCGGTTAAGATTTTGTAGTTTTTATATTTGATGAAATTCCTCGATTATTTTGGTTTTACAACATTTTAAAATTGACATTTAATTTGTAATGCTTTTTAAAATTCATAGGAGTAGTAGTGTAGGAGTAATAGAGTTGTATGAGTACTAGGAGGAGGAGGAGTAGTGTTGTAGGAGTAGTAGTAGTATAGTAGTAGGAGTAGGAGTAGTAGTAGTGTTGTAGGAGTACTAGGAGGAGGAGGAGTACTGTTGTAGGAGTAGTAGTAGTATAGTAGTAGAAGTAGTAGGATAGTAGTAATAGTATATCGACAGAATATCATCGGTAGTCCTCCGTGGGGTATCCCATGAAGGTAGATTGATCGGTAGAGGAGTGTGAGATCAAGAACAAGAAAGCAATAGGGACACACGAGTTAGACAGGTTCAGGCCATCAGTATGACGTAATACCCTACTTCTGTGGTCTGTTGGTTTGTATTAGCTATCGTATGATATGCCGTGATTTTAGAGGGGGTCCCTGCCTGCCTTATATAGTTCAGGAGGCAGGGTTACAAGTCGGTTAGATCTGAGAGATAACCAGAAAGTAATAACTGATTATAGGAATCTTGGGATCATACATATCCTAACAG
This sequence comes from Miscanthus floridulus, assembly GCF_019320115.1. Taxonomy (NCBI): domain Eukaryota; kingdom Viridiplantae; phylum Streptophyta; class Magnoliopsida; order Poales; family Poaceae; genus Miscanthus; species Miscanthus floridulus. The sequence goes on along the minus strand of NC_089587.1, from coordinate 63,122,728 downwards.
ATCTCGTAGTATCTTTAGGATATCTTCTCGATGTCTTGCGAAAGGCGCCGAGCAGAGTCGTGCCTCGCAAGGCTTCTTCTTGTGGGCTGGGCCACCCCTAGGGGCGCAGCCCATGTGGTCTGCCGTGGGTATCTGGGGTCATACCCCCCACAGCTAGTCCCCGAGCGCCTTGTACCCATTGTGCAACGCCATCTTGAGCTTGTCTGAGCAGGTGCGAACCAAAGCCAAGCAGTCCAACTCATGGTCCGACCACCATGATGAGTCACCGAGCAGCTGTGAGCAGTTGGCGAGCAGCATGCATCATAGCCGAGCAGCGTGGACCATCGCGCGAGTAGCATGCCCCAAGCACGGCTTGCCATAAGGGTGTAAGGAGCTCAAGTCTAGAATTGAAAATTTCCTCTTAGTGGACCAAGTGTGCCCACTTAGAGTCCGACCATGAGGAAAGGAGATAATCTTCTTTAGTTTCTAGAGTAACGGAGTCTTCCAGAAAAATCAAGCACATTCACCGCAAAGTGAAGTGTGCCCACTTAGTCCCCGAGCCTGACAGTAGATGGCATAGTCATGTGGTGCCAGTGTCCAAAGTAGAAGAAATAACAGACGATCGACTGAGCAGTCAGCCAGTCCCCGAGCGTAGCTCTGAAACAAGACGAAACACATTCACCGCAAGGTGAAGTGTGCCCTCTTAGTCCCCAAGCCTGACAGTAGGTAACATAGTCACGTGGTGCCAGGGTCCAAAGTAGAAGAAATAACAGATGACCAGCTGAGCAGTCAGCCAGTCCCCGAGCTGCAAGTGGATATACCAGAGCAATCAAACCTTAGCAAAAAAATCAGAGTAACGGCTGTACAGTAACAGTTACTGAGCCTCGATAAATTGCGGAGAAATCAGCGGTTATTCGGCGAGTAACAACGAATGGCAGCGATAAATGAATGACGTGGGCTATGGTTGCGTGAAAGCCCAAGTTGCAGCCCATTAAACCATGTTGGAGAATTCGGAGCAGCGCAGATCACGGGGACAGTTTCCCAAAAACCCTCAGATGCAAAAAGGGTGGGGAAAGTGCTTTATAACTGTGCCACCGCAGTTCCCACTCCCACCCTTGCCACTTCGTCTTTCTCCAATACTCCCGCATTTCCAGATTCATAGGCACATCTGCCTTCGCCGCCAAACCCTAATCGGAATCTAAAAGATGGCGCTGAAGAAGGGAGCCATGAAATCGAAGAAGACGAGCCCGAAGAAAGTGGGCACCGAGGCCCGGAGGGATGAAGAGTGGGTGTCGTCGCGCACTGGAGAGGCAGAGCTGAACAGACTGGTTGAGGCAGGCGTTCTTCCTGACCGCGCGACCGCCGGATGGTGGCCGGCCCTCGGTGAGCCCTTTCTAACACCTCATACCGATGAAGTTGTGGTATTTGAAGATTACTTTTGGCGTGGGTTGGGATTCCCTATTCATCCATTCCTTAGGGATTTATTGGAGCTATGGGTAGTCAATTTGTGCAATCTCCACCCAAATACCATTCTTCACATCTCTATCTTTATCCACTTCTATGAGGCATTCCTTGGTATCCTTCCCCACTTCAACCTTTTCCGTTATCTATTCTGGCTGAAGAAGAGAGGGCGGTGGTGATTCCAAGGTGGTCGGCGGAGTATACCTTCAACTATGTGATGGAATGGCAGGTGAATATCTTACTGTGCCACTGAACACATCATTGAAAAACGGGAACACAAGGTGGTTCTACATAAGGCAGACTGATCCAGCCATCTGCTGCGACCCTGATCACATCCCAGAGAACCAAAAGAGCTGGTCGGAGATGCCAAGAAACGATGATATGGACCAAGTGAAAGAGCTTCTTGACTTAATCCGGGGTGTGAATATCAATGGCGGATTGGTAGCGGTGAGTTTTATATTGCGCCGCGTTCAACCCTGCAAGGAGAGAGCCCATCCTGCCTTTGAATTCAAAGGGAAAACTGATGGTACCCGGGAGAAACTAGATATGCTATTGAAGGAGGTTATCGAAGAGCGAGCTGCAGAGCTGTTCACTTCGCATGTCTCATTCAACATGCCAGGGTATTCAAAACCCTTTAACTACAGTAACCAGCCACCCCAGGTAAATGTCTCAGCATTATGTTCCTGATGCTTTTAATCTATCACCATTTCCAAACATCTAGACTCATTCACCTGTAAAAAGATCCACTCACAGGATAGAGCCGTATACTTCTCGAGTGTACCGAGGAGTGAATGGCCGACGGGAGTAGACAGCCGACGACCGCCGCAGCCCAAAGAGGAGGGGCTAAGCACCTCATCGGATAGTGCGTCCCTAGTATCAGAGAAAATCCATGGGAAAAGGCCAGCGGTAGACGAGCCGGCTCAGAAGAGGAGAAAGATGGTGGGCACCGCTTCCTACAAACCGGGCGGCATCTCGCTTGGTGATGACCAGGCTACTCGACCGTGAAGGACTGCAGTGTTGGAGTGGTCTGACAATGATGAAGACCTAAAAGCATGTCCACCGAGCACGAAGGAGCCACCGCTCCACATGGAAGTCCCCGTTCAGAGAGTGAAAGAGATTCCTGCACAACCGACGATGGAAGTCCTAGCGGTGCAGACGACCGGAGTCCCTGAGCAACAAACAGGAGTAACCTCGGAGCAGCATGTGGAGAGGGCTCTAGAACACCAAACGGATCGGCGGTCTTCTATAGAAGAGCGGGAACCTCCCCAGCAGAGCACTGAGGCGGACCACGCAGTTGCACCTGGAGGATCAGGCAGGTATCGTCGGTTCAAGAAGTTGAACCAGAAGACCAAACCGTAAGTATATTTGTCTTTTAGTAGTAATGTTGTTCCTTGACCTCTTTTGAATACCGACAAGCCGACATTATGTAGAGCAACGCCGAGGACCGCACCCGCGGTAGAAACAACACCGACTGCTCCTGTCCCAGAGTCCCCGAGTGCTCGGCAACCAGAAGAGAGGTATGCTACCGCTGCCGGCGGTCCCGGCGATGGCGAACCATTAGCGCAAACAACAGGCACGTCGGCGACAGCAACCGAGGCTACGACTAAAACCGTCAGTACTTTGGGAGCGGAAGTTGTAGCTGCTGTTGATGCACCGAAGGCTAGGGAAGCAACTCCGACGATGGCCAAGGAGCAAATTGTACCGCCCGTAGCGACGCCAGGAATGGTCGGAGCCGCTGTCCGGCCACAGAGCCCCCCAGTGGGGCCTCGAGCGACGATGGAAGAGGACGAGGTTAAGGAGATCGAGCAAGCCGAACCTCAACCCCAGTCCATCCGGATTATCCGAAACACGGGGAAGAAGTGGTAGTTATCGAGGAAGAAAACACCACCAAGGAGATGAAGAGGCTGAGATCCACGGTAGCTGGAGTAATGACTCAAATCGAGGTTAGTACTGCAACTATAATATTAATAAATGGTGTTGGAGATCAAAGTTCATCACTGGCATTGTACATCCACAGGGTATAACGCGTACAGCCGAGCAGCGGCATCAACTAATAAAGAGGATGGAGCCCCTTGCCGAAGAGAACAAGAAACTCCGAGAGGCAATGAACCTATATGAGAAGAACATCCAGAGGGCCCGACACGAGCAAGACCTTGCAGAGTCCAATTCGCAAGACCTGGAACATCAGAAGGGGGTTCTATCCGAGCAGTTGGCAGCTACAACCGAGCAGCTGCAGAGGAAATCCAATCAGCTGGCAGCAGCATCCGAACAGCTACAGAAGAAAACCGAGCAGCTGGCTGTTGCGTCAGAACAACTGAAAAATGCTTCTGACCAGTTGGAAAAGAAAAACCAGTAGCTGAAAAGCTTAACCGATCAGAACACAGGTATGATTATCGGCGAATATACTTTGTATTTGGTCGAACAACTATCTTTTATGTGATAACTATTTTGCTTGCAGAGCGAGATGTGGAGCTCGGCTAGCTTCGCAAGACCATCGAGCAAATCCAATAAGAGAAAGCAAAAGAGTCAGAGCGAGCAAACAAACTGGCCAAGGAGCTAAAAGGTGAATACCTTCTGGTCGGAATTACTGCTGAAGTATTTTTCTGGTATGACAGAACATTGTAGCGTTTGCAGGTTATCGCCGTAAAGCCAAGGCACAATTCGATGTGCTGGTGCAGGAAGCCCAGGTCCAAAAAGACAACTTCAATGCTTTAGTTACCGCAATAAAACTGGTGCTTGACTGCGTCGACCCAAAAACAGCACCCCGACTTGACGGTAGGAGGCAAGGGTTAGATACCATCGTCTAGAGGCGCAAGGCAGCATGGGAGAATTTCAAGATCTTCAACCGCGATGCCATTATGACCGTTACTACTCATGTCCTTGCGGTTGTTTGGTCCCACTACCCAACCATCGATGTTCAGTCGATAGGGGGCGGTTTTGCTGAAGGACTGAGCGATGCGGAGACCTAGAAGCTAGAGGATGAGGTGGAGGACGTAGCGAAGAAACTAGCCGGCGACATAGATCTGTTTGGTGAGATAGATGGCAGTGACGTAGCCCAATGATCTGCTTGGCTGATATCATCTGTAATTTCTACGCAATGCAATTAGAACGCACGAAAGCACAAGAACACTTATATATACGATAAATGTTATAAAGTGCATGTGTATGCAGTTAGATTGTATTTCAGCGAAAAAATCTTCGTAGTTATGACCATAAGATATTTATACGGAGTATAAGTAGAGTCCGAGCAGTTAGTTTGCTACTAACCCCCATGGCCTCAGCTAGCCCATAGTCCATGACGTCGAGCGCGGAGCCCGAGCACGTGTAGGGGGAACAGGCGTGACCAAGGAACCGCAGCCGACCACCCATAACGCAGAGCGCGGAGCCCATAGCACGTGTAGGGAGAGATCAGAAACTAGGTCTTCTCCATAGAGAAAAGAGCAAAACGTATGCTGCTCGGCAGTTATCGAAATGACTATAGATGGCATAAACGGCGATCGAGCAATAAATTCTGCTCTGAGCTCTCGGCCTCGGATAGCCCATAATCTATAACATCGAGCGCAGAGCCCGTGCACATGAAGGAAAAATAGGCGTGACTAAGGAACCACAGCCAACCACCCATAACGTAGAGCGTGGAGCCCATGGCACGTGTAGGAAGAGATCGGAGGCTGGGTCTTCTTCGAGGAGAACAGAAAAGAAAGTAGGCTGCTCGTTGATCGGCGAAATATCTTTAAAGGTTTACAATGAATTATTCGGTGGTTTGGAGAAAAACATGTGGCGAGACACGTTGGTGATTTGGAGGAGACGTGTTTGGAGAAAAATTATTCGGCATTTTTTGGCAAAAATGTGTCGGCATTTTGGAGAAAACGTTCGGCGTTTTTTGGAGAGAACCGTTTGGAGATTTGGAGAACTTTATTCGGCGAAATCATGGTCGGTGATTTGGAGAAATCATTCGGTGATTTTGGAGAAACCCGTTTGGCGATTTTGGAGAAAACTGTTCGGTGATTTTGGAGATCGTTATGGAGTATCGTAATGCTCTGAGACCATATGTGGAGATCGAAAGTTAAAGGGAAAAAATGGAGACAAATTATGGAGACCAAAACTTTATTCATCATAAAATGGAGAGTACATATCTGGAGCGTTTCAAGGGTAGAAAGGTATAAGGTGCTCGATGTGCCATGAGTTTGGAACATCAATCCCATCTAAGTCACATAAGTGATAAGATCCTGGTCGGGTGACCTCTTTGACAACGTAGGGCCCTTCCCAAGGGGAAGAAAGCTTGTGCAACCCTTCGATCTTTTGTTTTCTGTGGAGAACGAGGTCACCGACGGTGAATGAACAACCTTTTATGTTGCAGTTATAGTACCTTCGCAGATCTTCTAGATACTTGGTTGTGCAGACGCAGGTGATCAGGTGTTCTTCCTCGGCCCGGTCAATGTCCTCTGTTCGAACAGCCGCGGCTTGCTCTTCAACATAATTTTCCACCCTGGGTGCTCGAAAGGCAACATCTGCTGGTAGTATGGCCTCTGCGCCATAGACCAAAAAATATGGAGACACACCAGTACTACGACTAGCTTGAGTGCGTAGTCCCCAGACCACAGCCAGTAGCTCTTTAAGCCATCTGCCCAGATGCTTTTCTTCTTTCTGATATAGCCTCTTTTTGAGGGCGTCAAGGATCATACCATGAGCCCGCTCAACCTAGCCATTAGCTCTAGGATGAGCAATGGAAACATATTTAACGGAGATGCATCGGTCTTCACAGAAGTCCTAAAAATGATGGCCGGTAAACGTGGTTCCGAGGTCGGTGATAATGCTGTTCGGTAGACCGAACCTGTGTATGATATCTTCAAAGAGGTCGACTGCTTTCTTTGCAGTAGCTGAAATGAGCGGTTTGTACTCGATCCACTTGGAGAACTTATCAATGGCGACATATACATACTGGAAACCTCATGGCACTGGCTTGAAAGGCCCAATCATGTCCAGTCCCTAGCATGCGAAAGGCCAAGAAGCTAGGATGGTTTGCAGTTCCTATGCCGGTACGTGTATTTGCTTGGCGAAGAACTGACATCCTTCACAGCACTGGATGAGGTCTTCTGCGTCGGAGATGGCCGTGTGCTAGTAGAAGCCAGCTCGGAAAGCTTTGCTAACCAGGTTTCTCGAGGCCGCGTGATTGCCACAGGAACCAGAATGAATTTCGTGAAGCAGCTTCACTCCTTCATCTTGAGTGACGCACTTCTGCAATACCCCTTCCTTGGCACTCTTCCTCATCAAGTTACCATCTACCAACACGTAGTGCTTACTTCGGTGGATTAGGCGTTCGGTGTCGGTCTTGTCGGCGGGTACTTCAGAGTTGGTGAGGTACTTGATGAACCGCTCCCTCCAATCGGCGACCGGCGAAGGCACCGCAAGTATCAACTGCTCGGCAGGGGGAACCTCCTCAACTTCCTTTTCTTCTTTAATGGATGGCACCAGGAGATCTTGCACGAAGACCCCCGGTGGAACCGCGGCGCGAGACGAACCTATTTGTGAGAGCTAGTCAGCTGGTTGATTTTGATCTCATACCACATGGTGGTACTCGATACCATAGAACTTCCCTTCAAGCTTCCTGATTTCGACGCAGTATGCGTCCATTTTCTCACTAGAACAGGACCAGTCTTTGTTGAGCTGGTTGATAACCAGTGCAGAGTCCCCATACACCATAAGTCGTTTGACGTTGAGCTTGACAGCTATTCGTAGACCATGGAGACATGCTTCATATTCCATGGCATTGTTGGAGGCCAGAAAGTGAATCTAGAGGACATAGCGGAGCTTATCTTTGGTCGGCGTAATGAATAGAATGCCCACTCCAGCACCGCTGATGTTAAGGGCATCGTCAAAATACATCACCCAATGCTCGGGGCAAGTGGCGGCAATGGGTTCTTGGATCTCGGTCCACTCAGCGACGAAATCAGCAAGCGCCTGTGACTTAATGGTAGGTCTACTTCTGAATTCAATGGAGTAAGTGCTGAGCTCAACAACCCACTTAATGATGTGGCCGTTGGCCTCTTTGTTGCGGAGAATGTCCCCCAGAGGGAACTCAGTAACCACAGCTATCTTATAATACTCGAAGTAGTGTCGGAGCTTTCACGATGTAATTAGAATTGCGTATAACAGCTTCTATACCTGAGGATAATGAGTTTTGGGCTCATTAGGCACCTTGCTGATGAAGTATACCGAATGTTGCACCTTGTAGGCGTGCCTGGACTCTTCGCGTTCGATGATGATAGCCATGCTGATGACGTGAGAAGTGGCAGCGATGTAGATCAATAGAGTTTCATCTGGTCATGGCGCTGTCATGATCAGAGGTTTTGTTAAGAACAACTTGAGCTGCTCGAAAGCTATGTCTGCCTCCTCCGACCAGGAAAAATGCTCGGAGGCTTTAAGGAGCTTGAAGAAAGGTAGCCCTTTTTCACCGAGGCACGAGATGAAGCGACTTAACGCAGCCATGCAGCCTGTAAGCTTCTGTATATCCTTGACGCATGTCGACCGCTTCATGTTGGTGATGGCAGAGACCTTGTCAGGGTTTGGTTCGATGCCTCGAGCACTAACAATGTAGCCCAGCAATCTATCGGATGGAACTCCAAAGATGCACTTTGAAGGGTTCAGCTTCCATCAGTATTTGTTCAAGTTGGAGAAAGTTTCTTCAAGGTCAGCGATAAGATTGTCGGTGGTTTTGGTCTTGACGACCACATCGTCGATGTAGGCTTTGATGTTGTGGCCGATCTATTGGTCGAGGCACATCTAGATAGCCCTTTGATAGGTCGCCCCAGCGTTTTTGAGTCAGAAGGACATAGTGGTGTAGCAGTATGCACCAAAAGGTGTGATGAACAACGTCTTGACCTGGTCTTCTTCCTTGAGGGAGATCTGATGATAGCCAGAGTAACAGTCAAGAAAGGAGATCAGTTCGTAGCCGGTGGTGGAGTCTACAACCTCGTCTATCCGAGGTAGGCCGAAGGGGTCTTTAGGGCAGTGTTTGTTAAGATCAGTATAATCAACACACATTCTCCATTCTTTATTCTTTTTTCGAACGAGAACTAGATTAGCTAACCAATCTGGATGATACACTTCTTTTATAAATCCGGTAGCTAAGAGTCGTTTTATTTCTACCCTAATAGCCTCCTTCTTGTCTGGCGCGAATCGGCGGAGTTTCTGCTTGATCGGTTTGACGGTCGGTGAGACATTCAAGGAGTGCTCGATCTTCTCCCTTGGTACCCCCGGCATGTCTGCAGGTTTCCAAGCAAACACGTCGGCGTTGGCACGTAGGAAGGAGACGAGCGCGCTTTCCTATTTGGGGTCAAGGTGAGCCCCGATCTTCATAGTCTTGGAGGGGTCGTCGAGGCCGAGGCCGACCTCCTTGACTTCCTTGGACTTGGCAGAAGCGCGAGGAAGCTCTAGCTCTGGGATCTCCATGTCATCAGCGGGCACCATCTTGGCTTCGGCGACTACGCTAGCCATCTGGATGGAGAGGTCGGTGGCTTTGGTGAGGGCGAGACTCTCTGTCTCGCAAGCGTAGGCAGGCATCTTTAACACTAGATACGCATAGTGCGGTACGGCCATGAACTTGGCCAGAGCCGGCCGACCAAGTATGGCGTGGTAGGTGGTGTCGAAGTCGGTGACGTAGAAGTTGATATGCTCGATGCGGTAGTTGCTTGCCGTACCGAACTGTACTGGTAGGGTAATCTCTCCAAGTGGTCTAGATGCCCTGCCAGGTACCACGCCCTAGAAGGAGGAATCTAAGGGCATGAGATCTGTTGTCCCAAGACCCAACTCTCTTAGGGCCCCGGCGAAGAGTAGGTTCAAAGCGCTCCCACTGTCGGCGAGGACTTTTCTGAAGAGTACCTTCTGGATAGTTGTGTTGAGGACAAGGGGAAAACACCCTGTGTAGGGTATGTCCGCCCACTGGTCGGCCCTACTGAAGGTGATGGGGACCTTGGACCATGGGTGGTAGCTAGGGTTGGCCGTAGTTTCCTCTGAAGCGACGGTGAGCACTCGTCGGGCGGCGAGCTTCCGTTCTCTTCTGCTCTCATTAGAGGCAAGGCCTCCGAAGATGGTGGTGACCACCTTATCATGATCCTGGAAGGCATTGTTATTGGCCCAGGTGGTCGGCAGCCTCCGTTCCTGTTGGCGTCGTCATCCAGCTTCTTGTCCTGGAACTCCTTGGCCAAGCCAAGGCAGTCTTTCATCTTATGTTTTGCGTTCTTGTGGAGAGGGCAAGGACCATCAAGGATCTTCTTATATTGCTCGTTGTAGTTCCGCTTGGCGCAAGGCTCATTGACAGTACCAACAAAGTGGTCTGACCGGCGGCGACGATTTTGACCGGGCTTGAACCCTTCTGGCCGATCACGGCCGCTATCCCGGTTGAAACCGTGGTCGTCGTAGCGGCGGTCGTTGTGGCATCGGTTATCGGGGCGGTCATCATAGCGGTGAGGCGGGCGATTTGCGACTATATCTTTGTTGAAATGCACCTCTGATTCCTCGATGTTGGCGTACTGGTTGGCGGTCGTGATCATCTCGCCGATGCCTGTAGGCAGCTTATGGTTGAACTTGGACCGAAGCTCTCGGTGGTGAAGTCCTCGGACAAAGGCAGTGATGACCTCAGCTTCCGTAATGTTGGGAATAGAATTCCTCATCTCGGAGAAGCGTCTGATATAGCTGCGAAGGAGCTCGGACGGCTTTTGGGTGATGCGGTTGAGATCATGCTTGGTTCCCGAACGCGTACATATAGCCATGTAGTTGTCGGTGAAAACTTTCTTCAGCTCTTCCCAAGATGCATGGAGTCCGGGGTGAGGCTTGTGAACCAACTCATGGTGGATGGCGTGAGCATGACAGGGAGGTAATTCACCATGACATTGGTGTCGCCTCCGGCGACGCGAACGGCCATGGCGTAAGCCTGCAACCACTGGGTTGGGTTCATCCTTCCTTCATAGGGCTCGACCCTAGTGATTTTAAAACCACATGGACACTGGAGTGTTCGGAGTGCCCTGGTGAATGCTGGAGGTCCTTCAAGATTGTCGGCTCCATCATCTGCGACGTTGCCGGTGGCGATTGGCTCTAGAGCTGAGTCTGGGTTACCGTACTCTCGCTCGTACTCCTAGCGGCAGCATACTTCATCTTCATGGTGACCAAAGCGATGCTGCTCGATACGTCGTCGTGCATCCTAGAGATTGCTAAGGTGCACTCGAGCATCCTATTCGACCTCCTAGTCGTGCTAGCGATGGTGCTCAGCGCGGTGGCCCCCAACTCCACCATGGAGGGGCAGTGACTGGTCGGTGAAATGGCTTTGGCTGGGGCGGCGATTGGATCTTGGCACAGCTAATCGATGAATCGTGCTTGTTGAGCACGAAGGTCTTTGGTCCTGGTGGATATCGTTGACCTGACAGTGCGCCGCTTTTAGCATGGCAATGACCTTGGCGACCTCGGGAGTTTGCGGGAGCCGGGCGAGCTCATTAGCAGCTATGGCCAGGTTAGTGCTTGGAGTTTTGTAGACGTCATGACCATCGACATGGAGAAAATCTTCGTCAAGGTTGCGATGAAGCGGCCTCCCTTGCGAGTCGAATTGGTTGTCGCGAGCGGCCTTAGCCATCGCGAGGGCGCATTCGTTTTCGCGGCGCTGCGCGCGATTGACATTCCTATTTTCACGAGCGACGCGTTCCTCATCGGTTTCACCATTTCGAGGGGGGGCTATCGATACTGACATTGAAGATGGCACCACCTCGAAAAAGGCGGGAGACGAGGTTGCTCGGTGGAGGTTTCGGCGAGGGTCTCCGTGGAGCCCTGAGATTCGGAGTCTGGACTTTCCTCCAAGATGGTTTGGAGGGATGCTCTGAGGCATCAGCTGGCGTGCAGCATGTTGACCATCGGCGGGAGCTGGTCGGCAATCTGGTCAGTGAGAGGATGGATATCCCCCACCTAGTCGGTGAATTTGGCCCTCAGGGCGTCTTGGTACGTGGCGGCGGTGTTGGCGAGCCCAAAGGGTAGGGCCATAACCCTCGGAGTTTGCCGAGCAGCTTCTGATAGATCTGGATCAGAGAGTGGTTGGTGCTGAACGAAAGTGTCCAGAGCTGATTCAGCGACGGAGAGGCAATCGGCGAGCTTCAGGCCGACCCGATCGATGGATTCGATCAGATCGTCATTGTTGATGTGCCTCCTCTGGTAACGAGGAAGCGAATGGCGAGTCGTCGATGAAGGCGACCTTAGAAGTGGATCTAAGATCGGATCTGTAGTTGCAGGTGCGAGGGTGGTCGGCACAGAGCGGATTTGCACCGGCTCAAGGAGCTCTCCGACTCCATCGGCGTTGATGACCCATGAGATGGATCCGACCGTGAAGATTTGGCCAAGCTATGGGAGGGACAAAGAGCCTGCTGAAAAAGTGATCTTGTTCGATGAGGAAACAGCACGCTAGCCCCTACCTGGTGTGCCAACTGTCGATAGAATATCATCGGCAGTCCTCTGAGGGGTATCCCATGAAGGTAGATTGATCGGTAGAGGAGCGCGAGATCAAGAGCAAGAAAGCAATAGAGACACACGAGTTAGATAGGTTTAGGCCGTCAGTATGACGTAATACCCTACTCCTGTGGTCTGTTGGTTTGTATTAGCTATCGTATGATATGTCATGATTTTAGAGGGGTCCCTGCCAGCCTTATATAGTTCGGGAGGCAGGGTTACAAGTCGGTTAGATCTGAGAGATAACTGAAAAGTAATAACTGATTATAGGAATCTTGGGATCATACATATCCTAACATATCTCGTAGTATCTTCAGGATATCTTCCCGATGTCTTGCGGAAGGCACCGAGCAGAGTCGTGCCTCGCAAGGCTTCTTCTTGTGGGCTGGGCCACCCCTAGGGGCACAGCCCATGTGGTCTACCGTGGGCATCCGGGGTCGTACCCCCCACATAGTAGTAGTAGTGTTGTAGGAGTACTAGGAGTAGTATTGGATTAGGACTTGTTAATGAAATACTTGTTTCATTCCTTTCAACAAATATCAAATTATTTTTAAAAACAAACACTTAACACGCACAGATTACGATCTCCCACGATCATATATATATATATATATATATATATATATATATATATATATATATATGATTCCATTACAATAATAATCAGTTACATAAAAGTTTTTGTTAATCAATAAGTGACTACATTATTACATATTTGTGTGGCACACATATCATTTTGCTGCAAGTGTTCCCATGACGGTCTTCTTCTCACCGTCGGGCGAAATCAGGGAATCATCTTGGTCTTGTTGACGTGGGTCTCGACCAACTTGATCTTCTGTGGACAATTGGTAAAGAGCAAGAGCTCAACGTAGTTGTTGTATTCTTTAGGGCTCTGGACTCCATCAGCTCCCACAATCCTCTACTTTCCTAACACAACCACGTGTTTTTTGCTATCTTTGGGCATCGGCCAGTAGGCTACTTGCGCGTAGCGGCTTGCTAATACCCACTGATCATCTTTGTAGCCGACACTTTGGAGCTCCATGGTGGTTAGCCCAAAGTCATCCACAACAACCCCCTTTGGTTTGACCCACTAGCACCGGAAGACAGCTAACTGTAGGTCACCGCCATAGTCAAGTTCCCATATCTCTTCAATCTGCCCAAAGTATGTCTTGGTCTACCCCGTTGACTCGTCAATGCCCTCATATCAAACACCACTGTTTTGTGCCGCACTCTTCTTGTCCTTCTCCTTTGTGTGAAACCTGTATCCATTGATGTCATACCCTTGCCACGTGGTGATTTGGGTGGATGGGTCGGACGCAAGCCTCGCTTCAACAAACTCTCCATGGGGTATGTCCTGTAGCTCTTTGATCCACATTGTGAAACTAATCTTGTGTTGTTTCTAGACCCATGCCTCCATTCGCTGTCCGTCATGAGCAGCGCGGATCTCCTCCAGGTGCTTGTCAACATATGGTTCCATAACCACTAGCTGATTGAGGATGCTATGATGAGCTTCTTGCACCATTTCGTATTGTACATCAGTGCATACTTTCCTCCCCATGCAATCCATTCCTGAGGTTATGCCTTCATGTTGAGGGATGGGCAGGCCAATCGCCCTTCCATCCTGGATGTACTTGGTGCAGCAGTTAAAGGCCTCCTTGGTTGTGTGTGCCTCGATCATAGAGCCCTCTGGGTAGGCATAGTGAGGGACGTATCTATTGAGGGTCGACATGAACCACTCATACGTACACATCTGGTGCAGGTACAAGGGGCCTAGTTCCTATATCAAAGAAAGATGGTGGCAAGCACATCTCGAGCTAGCAAAGGGTCTTCATGATGAACTATTTCAGGCCAGGCAGCTCAGCTTCATCGATTACCTTCTGTGTGATGCAGTTGAAGATGTAGGACATGCGTGTGATGACCATCTTCATGTACTCTGGACCGATAGCCCTAATAACAATTGGAAGGAATATCATGAGCATGATGTGGCAGTCATGTGCGTTGAAGTTGGTTAGTGTGAGGTCCTTCATCGAGACTAGGCTCTTGATGTTAGAAGAGAAACTGGTCGGCACCTTGACACCCCTAAGCCACTAGCACATGGCCCTCTTCTCATCTCTCATTAGGTTGTAACTCACACCCGGAAGGTCGACTTTCCCACTCTGCGCCGCCAGTGTCAAGTGAATTTCGGACCTGATGTCCTGGTCGACAAGATCCATCCATGACTTCAGACCATCCTTCGTCTTAGTCTTGATGTCCAGCAGTATGCCAATGGTGCTTTCAAAGACATTCTTCTTAAGGTGCATGTAGTCGATGGCATGGGTGAAAGGTCCTAATATGGCTAGAGGGGGGTGAATAGCCTATTTAAAAATCTATAAACCAACTAGAGCAATTTGATTAGTATGATAAATAGCGAAAAGCAAACTTGCTCTAGCTCTACAAGGGTTGCAAGACACCTATCCAACAATTCTAGTTACTATGATCACTAGACACACAATTTACTAAGTCACTACTCACTAAGAGCTCTCACACTTGTTACACTAAAGAGCTCCACTAGATGAACTTAAGCTACAAAGCAAGCTCTCAATTCTAGCTACACTAAAGAGCTTACTATAACTAGTTTGTGGGTATGTAAATGAGTAAGTAAGGTGATTATACCGCCGCATAGAGGAGTGAACCAATCACAAGATGAATACTAACTTAATCACCGGGAGAATACCAAACGGCAAGAGACAACTAATTTTCTCTCGAGGTTCACGTGCTTACCAACACGCTACGTCCCCGTTGTGTCGACCGACACTTGGTGGTTCGGCGGCTAAGAGGTGTTGCATGAACCTTGTCCACATAATTGGATACCACAAGAACCTATCCACAAGTGAGGTAACTCAATGACACGAGCAATCCACTAGGGTTACCTTTCAGCGCTCCGCTGGGGAAGGCACAAGTCCCCTCACAATCACCGGGAGATGGCCATGAACAATAACCAACTCGTGCCAATCCTCCTTTGCTGCACCAAGCCATCTAGGTGGTGGCAACCACCAAGAGCAACAAGCGAATCCGGCAGCGAAACACAAACACCAAGTGCCTCTAGATGCAATCACTCAAGCAATGCACTTGGATTCTCTTCCAATCTCACAAAGATGATGAATCAATGATGGAGATGAGTGAGAGGGCTTTGGCTAAGCACACAAGGTTGCTATGTCAATGCAAATGGCCAAGAGAGTGAGCTTGAGCCGACCATGGGGCTTAAATAGAGAGCCCCCATGAATAGAGTCTTTGGCTCTCTATTCCCTAAAAAAATGGGGCAACCGGACGCGCCGATCATATTGATCGGACGCTGGACCCCAGCATCCGGTCCTTAGATGTTTGCCATGTGTTGCTTGCTTCAAATGCTGATCGCCCAATCTCAATGGTCATCAGTTAACTTAAGTTGTGATCGGACACGCTGCTCAAAGTGATTGGATGCACCATCATTGGCATCCGGTCGTTTCCAGTAAGGTTCTATTCACGATTGGACACATCCGGTCACCCCCGACTAGACTCGCCTAGCGTGCGATCACTCACCCTCTTCTCTGTGCGCTGCCACATCAGCATGACTAGACACTAAATAGTGTTCAGACAGAGTTTGGTCACCTACTGGTCAAGAGACCTAGGGCGGCCTTCACTGCGCGCCACTGACCGGATGCAGGGTCAGAGTCCGGTCACTGCATGACCAGCGTCTGGTCACTGTTTCTTAGTGACTATCACTTCTTTCATTTCACCAACTTCTCCACCCTTGCTCAAATGTGCTAACCACCAAGTGTATCACCTTATGCACGTGTGTTAGCATATTTTCACAAGCATTTTCAAGGGTGTTAGCTTTCCACTAGATCCTAAATGCATATGCAATGAGTTAGAGCATCTAGTGGCACTTTGATAACCGCATTTTGATACGAGTTTCACCCCTCTTAATAGTACGGCTATCGATCCTAAATGTGATCACACTCTCTAAGTGTCTTGATCACTAAAACAAAAAACTCCTATCAATTTCACCTTTGCCTTAAGCTTTTTGTTTTTCTTTCTTCTTTTCCATGCCCAAGCATTTGATCATCACCATGCCATCACCATCATCATGTCATGATCTTTATTTGCATCACCACTTGGAGTAGTGCTACCTATCTCATAATTACTTTGATAAACTAGGTTAGCACTTAGGGTTTCATCAATTCACCAAAACCAAACTAGAGCTTTCAATCTCTCCCTTTTTGGTAATTGATGACAACCCTTACACAAAGATATGAATTAAAATTTAATTGAATCCATGTTGCTTGCCCAAGCATATTTACCATGTGTAAAAGGATATGGATAAGTTTCATGAATCCCATATGGTAGCAATTGCCCCCCTACATATGTGCTAAGAGTTTGGATTGTAGCTTGCACATATGCTTAGATAGGAAATATAGGAGACAATGTCTACCAAATGATGCTAAGTTATAAGAGATGGACCAAGCATGATACAAATCGGAGTGCACCAATATACCATCCTTAGCACCATTAGTAACTAGACATACACAAAAAACTAGAATACCCCGTGAGATCAACATTAGAAGTAAGGGTCTAGTTTTCATAATATGAGCATGAGTCTAGTTACTTAACCTATGCATGCTAGTTTTTCATTTCATCATTCAAACCTACAACTAGCATACACCACACAAGCATGGCTATTTAAATTTAAAACTTGTGACATGTAAGCAAATATATGTAATGCACATTCAAATGCAATATACAAGTTTATGAGCTTGCTCCCCCTACTTGTGTATAATTTTGATTGATCCCCTTACAATGTCATTTCATTTGTTTGCTCCCCCTATCTTACTATCTGTGTGAATTTCTCTCCCCCTTTGTCAATAATTAGCACAAAAGGTGAACTCAAATTTTAGATAGGTTGGGGTGAAACCATGTGAAGTGAGGATCATTTTCCTAATTTGGTTCAATCTAGATCACTCGCAAAAGATATTTAACTCGGTTTGATCCAAGGACAAGCTTCTTCACACCTCCAAATAAGGGTTATCTTGTACCATGTTGAGTTAAACACTTAGAGCACATTTTCTAGATCAAACACTAGGTTTATAAGCCCACAAACAAGTCATATGCTACCACTAGACCAAATTAAGCATAGAAGCAATAGTGGTACCATACAAACATCTAATTCATTTGATTTTCATGAATGAGCCTATGACATGATAGGAATGACTAGATGTACTAAACAAGTCCTTAGCAATGGATGAATGACATGTCAATCAACTTTACCTTGCTTTGCTTGAAGGAGAGGCATGTCATATAATGGGGGATGCATCAACACATATTTGAGAAGTCAAGTATATTCAATTCATTTCTTAGCTTACAAAACCTTTTCTCATCAAGTGGCTTGGTGAAGATATCGGCAAGTTGATCTTTGGTGCCTACACTCTCAATGCAAATGTCTCCTTTTTGTTGGTGATCTCTTATGAAATGATGGTGGACATCAATGTGCTTTGTTCTTGCATGTTGAACCGGATTATTGGTTAACTTGATTGCACTCTCATTATCACATAGCAATGGCACTTTCTTGAACTTGATTCCAAAGTCACTCAAAGTGGCCTTCATCCAAAGTATTTGTGCACAATAACTACCGGTGGATATGTATTTGGCTTCGGCGGTTGATAATGCAACACTATTTTGTTTCTTTGATGACCATGAAACAAGTGATATTCCCAATAATTGACATGTGCCCGAGGTGCTCTTCCTTTCAACCTTGCATCCCGCATAATTCGAGTTGGAGTAACCATCTAGCTCAAACTTTGCTCCTTTGGGATACCATAAACCAACATTTTGTGTATGCTTCAAGTACCTCAATATTCTTTTTGTTGCTTTCAAATGACTTTCTCTTGGTGAGGCTTGAAATCTTGCATACATGGATACACTAAACATAACATCCAGCCTTGATGCGATCACATAGAGTAGGCTTCCAATCATAGACCGATACATCTTTTGATCCAACATGTTGCCACTAGCATTACTATCCAAGCTTTCATTTGTCCCCATTGGTGTAAGCATCATCCATTCCAAAGTTCTTGAGCATGTCTTTGATGTACTTGCCTTGACTCATAAATGTGCCATTCTTCATTTACTTGATTTGAAGACCAAGGAAGTAACTAAGCTCTCCAATCATGGACATCTCAAACTCACTTGCCATCATCTTGCCAAACTCCTCACAAAAATCTTAGTTTGTTGACCCAAATATGATATCATCAACATAGATTTGCAATACAGATAAGTCATTTCCAAGCTTCTTAGTGAAGAGTGTGGTGTCAACCTTTTCCATCTTGAGTCCCTTAGAGAGTAGGAAATCCCTCAATCTCTCATACCATGCTCTTGATGCTTGTTTCAATCCATACAAAGCCTAGCTTTCTCAACTTGTAAACATGGTTGTGTTTCTTTTTATCTTTAAAACCAGGAGGTTGCTCAACATACACAAGCTCATTGATGTACCCATTGAGAAATACACTCTTCATATCCATTTGGTACAACTTGATGTTGTGGGCACAAGCATAATCTAACAAGATCCTAATCGCTTCCAATCTTACAACAGGGGCATATGTTTCTCCAAAGTCAGGACCTTCAACTTGAGTGTAACCTTGAGCCACTAATCTTGCTTTGTTCCTTACAACTATCCCATCTTAATCTTGCTTGTTCCGAAAGACCCACTTGGTTCCAATCACATTATGTCCCTTTGGTCTCTCTACCAATTCCCATACTTGATTTCTTGTGAAGTTATTCAATTCTTCATGCATAGCATTCACCCAATCAACATCCTTCAAAGCTTCATCTATCTTCTTAGGTTCAATGGATGACACAAATGAGAAATGTTTACAAAATGATGCCAATTTAGATCTTGTTTGTACACCTCTAGAAATATCACCAATTATAGAGTCCAAAGGATGATCTCTTGCAACATTGGTTGGTTGGAGCACTTGCATTTGATTGCTTGCATTTGATTGATTATTTGGTTGAGATGATGAACTAGCCACTTGTTGATCTTGCACTTTGTCAACACTAGCACTAGCTTGACTTTGATCTTGAGAACCACTAACTTGTACATTTGAGTTAGAGAGCACTTGATTCTTGTCATCTTCAACATCAATCACCTCTCTAGGTCTTATATTACCAATGTCGATGTTCTTCATTGCATTGACTAATTGAGTGCCTCTCACATCATCTAGATTCTCATCTTCCTCTTGGGAACCATTTGTTTTATCAAATTCCACATCATGAACCTCCTCAAGAGTACCACTAGCCAAATTCCAAACTCTATAAACC
This sequence comes from Miscanthus floridulus, assembly GCF_019320115.1. NCBI lineage: Eukaryota > Viridiplantae > Streptophyta > Magnoliopsida > Poales > Poaceae > Miscanthus > Miscanthus floridulus. Next base: position 63,103,474 of record NC_089587.1, on the reverse strand, counting down.
TTGCTAGCAGTGGAGTAACCAAGCAAGAAACCTTCATCACTTTTCTTTTCAAACTTGCTCAATCTAGTGCCTTTCTTCAATATGTAGCATTTACAACCAAAAACCCGAAAGTATGCTATGTTGGGCTTTCTTCTATTCAATAGCTCATTAGGTGTCTTCTCCATCATGGGATGACAATAGAGTCGGTTAGCCATGTTGATTGCTTCGGCCCAAAAAGAATGATTCACATTGTACTCACTCAACATTGATCTTGCCATGTCAATCAAAGTTCTATTCTTTCTTTCAACTAGGTCATTTGATTATGGAGTATACTTGGCCGAAAATTGATGCCTAATTCTAAATTCATCACATAAATCATCCACTCTTGTGTTCTTAAACTCACTTCCATTGTCACTTCTCACTTTCATGATGGTTGTTTTAAACTCATTATGAATTCTCTTGATGAATGTCTTGAAGGTTTCAAACACATCACTCTTGTCAACAAGAAAGAACACCCATGTGTATCTAGTGAAATCATCCACAATCACAAATCCGTATTTGTTTCTACCAATGCTAGTGTATGTGGTTGGTCCAAACAAGTCTATGTGCATCAACTTAAATGCCTTAGATGTGCTCATCATGCTCTTCTTAGGATGTGTGTTACCCACTTGTTTTCTAGCTTGACATGCACTACATAGCTTATCCTTCTCAAATGTGACATCTTTCAAGCCTCTAACTAAGTCATGCTCGATCAACTTGTTCAATTGTTTCATTCCAACATGACCAAGCCTTTTATGCCATAACCAACCCATGCTAGACTTAGTGAGCAAACATGTTGATAATTGAGCTTCTCTAGCATTAAAATCAACCAAGTATAGATTCTCGTATCTAAATCTTTTGAATATCAAGTTAGAGCCATCTACACTTATGATCTCTACATCATCCACACCAAATATACATTTGAAACCAAGATCACATAATTGAGCTACCGATAATAGGTTAAAGTTCAAGCTCTCTACTAGTAGAACATTGGAAATGCTCAAGTCATTGGATATTGCAATCTTACCAAGACCTTTGACCTTGCCTTTGCCATTATCACCAAATGTGATACTATCAATCCCATTGCTCTTATTTTCATTGATTGAATTGAACATTCTTGGATCACCGGTCATGTGTTGTGTGCACCCACTATCAAGCACCCAATGCCTTCCTCCGGCTTTATAATTGACCTACAAAAGAAGATCAATTCTTTTTAGGTATCCAAACTTGCTTGGGTCCTTAAAGGTTAGTTACCAAGGTCTTTGGTACCCAAATAGCCTTCTTCTTTGGGCCTACAATTGGTGTACCAATGAACTTAGCCTTTATACTATTGGCACCCTTAATAAGCATGTAACAAGAATCAAATTTAATTGAGGATACATATGTTGTTTGTTCTTGTTAGTCTTGCAATATTGCTCTATATGCCCAACTTGCTTACATCTATTGCAAAACCGACCATTGCCCTTCACAAAGCTAGCTTAGGAGTGACAAAGGCCACCTTGCCTTTCTTGGAGGTATAGCCTAATCCCTCTTTGTTGAGAGAAAACCTTTGGCTACCCAAGCACTTTAGCAAGCGTGCATCTCCACCATAGGCATTGCCTAAGGTATGAGTGAGCTCATTCACCTCCTTCTTGAGGATCTCATTTTCCACCATTAGTGAGGAATCACAAGTGAAACCATCACTCAAAGGTGAAGTTAAAGTAGAAGTGCTACAAGAAGGGTTAGTGGAAGCAACAACAATGGGCTTATAAAGAGATTCATCAATAATATCACATGTTAGTCCCACATCACAAGACACAATCACTTGCTCCTTCTTAGCTTCCTCCTTCTTGACTTGCTCGATGAGAGAGGAGTGAGCCTTTTTGAGCTTAGAGTGAGCTTTGCCAAGCTTCTCATGAGCTTCTAATTGCTTCTCATGAGTGGCATTAAGCTCATCAAGAGATTGCTCAAGAAATTTGACTTTCTTGTGTAATTCTTTGCACTCCTTTCTCTTCATCTCAAAGCAAGTGTGCACTTGCTCACACATGTCCATGAGCTCCTCCTTGGTGTACTCCTCCTCCTCATCATCACTCCTACAAGCATCACTTTTACATTCATCATCATCACTCACATTATATTTTACCTTGGTAGGCTTTGCCATGAGGCACGTTGATGGAGTGTCGAAGATGGAGGGCTTGTTGTTGATGGCAATGCTTGCTAGTGCTTTCTTGCCATCATCACTATCAGAAGAACCATCACTATCCCAAGTGACCACATAGCCTCCACCCTTCTTCTTCTTTTGAAAGGTCATCTTCTTCTCCTTCTTCTCCTTCTTGTGCTTCTTCTTCTTATCCTCATCATTATCACTATTATAGGGATAATCCGCTACAACATGATCGGGGCTCTTGCAATTGTAGCATCTTTTTATATATTCTTTGCTTTTGGTGTGATCTCTTATCTTTCTTGCACCATAGCCCTTCTTCATGAATTTGCCCATCTTGCTCACAAATAGAGCCATGGCCTCATCATTAATGTCACTAAAATCCTCATCATCACTTGATTCTTTCTTGGACTTGCCCTTGTTCTTGGATTATGAGTTAGCCTTGAATGCTACACTCTTCTTTTTCTTGTCTTCGTCTTCCTTCTTGTCATCCTTGTCAACCCCTTCCCTTTCCACACGGTATGTCTCTTGTGTTATGACATCACCTAGTACTTGGTTAGGGGTAATCTCCTTCAAATTGCCTCTTATGATAAGCAATCTCAACATCTCAAATCTTGGAGGTAAGCACATCAAGAACCGATAAGAGACATCATCATCATTGATCTTTTCTCCCAATGCCTTCAAATCATTGACATCACTTGCAATCGATGGAACATCTCCAGAATGCTCTTATCTTCCTTCATCTTGAAGCTTGTCAACTTGTCCTTGAGAATATACAACTTGGCACTCTTCACCGCCGGTGTGCCCTCATATGTTTCCTCTAATCTCTTCCACACCTCATTAGCTCTCTCACAATCCTTGATTTGCTCAAACACCTTGGAATCAATGGCATTGTATATAGTGTTGAGAGCCATTGTATTGCATTGCTTGTTGGTCTTATCTTGGTTGGTGAGATTGTCGGGATCAATGATAGCATAGTCACTCTCGGTCACATCCCATACTTGATCATTGATTGAACCAAGATACATCCTCATCTTTCTTTTCCAATAATCATAGCTTGTGCCATCAAAGAACGGTGGTTTGCCCCCCACATGGTTCAACATAACTTGAGCCATAATTTGACACTGAGGTTGTTAAGCCTTCAATCAAATGATGACCATGGCTCTGATACCACTTGAAAGGTCCTAATATGACTAGATGGGGGTGTGAATAGCCTATTTAAAAATCTACAAACCAACTAGAGCAATTTGATTAGTATGACAAATAGCGAAAAGCAAACTTGCTCTAGCTCTACAAGGGTTGCAAGCCACCTATCCAACAATTCTAGTTACTATGATCACTAGACACATAATTTACTAAGTCACTACTCACTAAGAGTTCTCACACTTGTTACACTAAAGAGCTCCACTAGATGAACTTCAGCTACAAAGCAAGCTCTTAATTCTAGCTACACTAAAGAGCTTACTACAACTAGTTTATGGGTATGTAAATGAGTAAGTAAGGTGATTATACTGCTGCGTAGAGGAGTGAACCAATCACAAGATGAATACTAACTCAATCACTGAGAGAATACCAAAGGGCAAGAGACAACCAATTTTCTCCCGAGGTTCATGTGCTTGCCAACACGCTACGTCCCCATTGTGTCGACCAACATTTGGTGGTTCGGCAGCTAAGAGGTGTTGCACGAACCTCGTCCACACAATTGGACATCACAAGAACCTACCCACAAGTGAGGTAACTCAATGACACAAGCAATCAGTAGGGTTACCTTTTGGCACTCCATCGGGGAAGGCACAAGTCCCCTCACAATCACCAGAAGATGACCATGAACAATCACCAACTTATGTCAATCCTCCTTTACTGCACCAAGCCATCTAGGTGGTGGCAACCACCAAGAGCAACAAGTGAATCTGGTAGCGAAACACAAACACCAAGTGCCTCTAGATGCAATCACTCAAGCAATACACTTGGATTCTCTCCTAATCTCACAAAAATGATGAATCAATGATGGAGATGAGTGGGAGGGAGGGCTTTGGCTAAGCTCACAAGGTTGCTATGTCAATGCAAATGGCCAAGAGAGTGAGCTTGAGCTGGCCATGGGGCTTAAATAGAGAGCCCCCACGAATAGAGCCGTTGGCACTCTATTCCCTAAAAAAATGGGGCAACCGGACGTGTCGGTCGTATTGATCGGACGTAGGACCCCAACGTCTGGTCCTTAGATTTTTGCCATGTGTCCCCTGCTTCAAATGCTGATCGCCCAATCTCAATAGTCATCAGTACACTTAAGTTGTGACTGGACGCGCTGCTCAAAGTGACCGGACGTACCATCACTGGCGTCCAGTCGTTTCCAGTAAGGTTCTATTCATGACTAGACGTGTCCGGTCACCCTCGACCGGACTCGCCCAGCGTCCGATCACTCACCCTCTTCTCTGTGCGCAGCCACATCAGCATGACCGGACGCTGAACAGTGTTCAGACAGATTCCTGTCACCTGCGTCCGATCAAGAGACCGAGGGTGGCCTTCACTGCGTGCCACTGACCGGACGCAGGGTAAGAGTCTGGTCACTGCATGACCAACGTCCGGTCACAGTTTCTTAGTGACTATCACATCCTTCATTTCACCAACTTCTCCACCCTTGCTCAAATGTGCTAACCACCAAGTGTATCACCTTGTGCACATGTATTAGCATATTTTCACAAGCATTTTCAAGGGTGTTAGCTTTCCACTATATCCTAAATGCATATGCAATGAGTTAGAGCATCTAGTGGCACTTTGATAACCATATTTCGATATGAGTTTTACCCCTCTTAATAGTATGGCTATCGATCCTAAATGTGATCACACTCTCTAAGTGTCTTGATCACTAAAACAAAAAACTCCTATCAATTTCACCTTTGCCTTGAGCTTTTTGTTTTTCTTTTTTTCCATGTCCAAGCATTGATCATCACTATGCCATCACCATCATCATATCATGATCTTCATTTGCTTCACCACTTGGAGTAGTGCTACCTATCTCATAATTACTTTGATAAACTAGGCTAGCATTTAGGGTTTCATCAATTCACCAAAATCAAACTAGAGCTTTCAATGGGGCGTATCTAGCTCCTTCTAGTACGACAGGTACTTGAAGAAACATGACTGCTTCTTGAAAGGAATGGGGCGACAGGTGGTTTCTCTATCTTATCCCGCTTCCTCTTCTTCCTTGTCGTGGTCCCAGCTTCCTCTTTCTTCTTCTTCCCAAACTCAACGTCTATGCCCTTCACCATGTTAAACACCTTTTGCCCGTACCTCATCCTTTCTGGCTCATCAAGTTGAGGCTCATCCTGGTTGTCGAAGTACTTATTCATCATAGCTGCCTGGTACCTGTGCTTTTTGACGAGGAATCGCCTATGCCTCATGTACACCATCTTCTTGGATGCACTAAGGTAATTGTAGCAGGTACCATCAATGCAAACTACACAACTTGACTTACCTTTGATCTGCCCCGATAGTGAAAAAGACCAGGGTAATCGGTGATGGTGACAAAGATGATGGTTTTTAGAGTGAACTCCTTCCTTAAGAACACATCCATCATCTTAACCCTATCTTCCCATAGTATCTTCATGTCCTCCATGAGTGGCTCTAGGAACACATCTATATCATTGCCTGGCTGCCTAGGTCCAGAAATAATCATGGTTAGTAAAAGATACCTGTGCTTCTGACATAGCTAGGGAGGTAGGTTGTAGATGGTGAGGATGATCGGCCAAGTGCTGTGCGAGCTGTTGAGGTCACCGAACGGAGTCATCACATCGGTATTCAGCACGAACCTTATGTTCCTTGCCTTGTATCCAAACACTGGGAACTTGGCGTTGAAACACTTCCACTGCTTACCATCGGAAGGGTGCCGCAGCTTGCCATCGTCCTTCATGCACTTATCAGATGCATGCTAGGACATCAGCTTGGCATCCTCGGGGTTCCCGAATATATTACGTAGGCGATTGATCACGGGTAGGTACCACATCGACAGGGCTAGACTTTTTCTCTGCGTGTAACCCTCTTCTTCCTCATCCTTAGGAGACGGGATCTGTTTCTTCACGATACTCTTCTTGGTCATCGTCTTCTTCTTCGGCCCTCTCTTGTCGTCCGCATCCGCGTGACAACCGGCATTCCTCTTGTACCGATTTGCGCCATAGTGCAGATAGCTCTGCAAGTTCTCATACTTGCCCTGATATAGGATATAGTGGTTAGGGCAGGCATGGAACTTTTTAAGCTTCATCGCCACTGGTCGGATCAGCTTCTTCGCCCGATAGGTATTGGTGGGCATCTTGTTACCCTCTAGGTATGTGTCAGCAAGGATACGTAATAGGTCGTTGAAGCCAGTGTCGGACCAACCATGGCGAGCCTTTAGCATCAACATCTAGAGGTTAAAACGCAGCGCCGTCTAGTGCTTCGGACAATCCTTATAAAGGGGATGAATTGTCGCCTGCTTCATCTCTCTGAAATTCTCCAGCCACCTCGGGCTTCCAAACAAAACATCATCGTGGTCAAGATAGTTAGCGATTGACTCAAAAAGGTCTGCGGTCTCTGGATCCCTCATAGGCTCACCGCCATCCCCATCATCGTCGCCCCCACCGGCGTCGTCGTCAACCGTGTCTTGGAGCAGATCATCCATCATGATGTAATCACGATCTGCATTATTGATGCCAGTAGCAGCATTGTCGTGCCCGCCGGCCGCTGCTGATGAGGTTTGTTGTTCTGCATTCACCGCTATCGTCGTCGTTGTCGACGAGTTTCCTCCAGATGCACTGGCACTCGGATCCTCTGCTTCCCCGTGAAACTTCCAGATGGTGTAATCCTTGACGAAAACCATACCGGACCAAGTGAGATTTCACCACGTTATCTTCGTGCAATAGAAGGTTCTTGCAGCTCTTACATGGACAGACGGTGTGTTCCCGCTTCAGACCCAGACGATGCCTTTTTGCAGCGGCAATAAACTTTGTCACATGTTCCAAGTACGAAGGATGCAGCCTCGATGTCTTGTACATACATTCCCTGTCCATGACCGTGAAACCTTGCACACACAAACAACGAAAATGGCGCATATAAGCAGAGCGGTATGGAAAAAAGCAGTCGAGAAGCTCTAGATCTAATTTTCTCTCTCCTCCAAATAGATCTAGATCTAGATCTTGAGAAAAAGCACCCAAATCATGGAAAAGAGAGAGGATTGAGGGTTTGAGAGCGAGAATCAACCTCTTGCGGTGCCCCCCTTTACCAAATCCAAGGGCAAAACCTCTTCCTCTAGAAATGGTCATTTTTTAGGGTTTTGAGGTCAAAACCCGAAAAAATGGAGGAGAAGCCATGGGGAAGAAGGGTGGGTGCGGCTGCATTTATAGCCTAGGCTTAACCGAGGCGGGCACTATAAGAAAAACCGCCTCGGTTAATCGCCTGTTAACCGAAGCGGTTGCATTAGACCAAACGTCTCGGTTAATTGATTAACCGAGGCGGTTGCCCTAAGCCAACCGCCTCGGTTAATACAACCGAGGCGGTTGGCTTAGGGCAGCCGCTTTGGTTAATCCTCATTAACTGTGGCGGTTTCTTTAAAGCGCCTGCCTCGGCTAAGGATTAACCGAGGCGGTTGCTGGCCTGGCTGCCCTGTCTCGAATAACCGAGGCGGGCAACCAGGCCAACCGTCTCGGAGCCTATTTGTGAAACGCTGTCGAAAAGATTTTGTGCAGTAGTGTGTGTCAAATGGTCCTTAGTTAGCGGTGATTACCGGAAGTAAAATCAGACACATTTCTTCTGAAAAGGTGTTGGTCCTCTTTGTACTATGAATAAAATCAGACACAGTTCTTCTGAAAAACTCGTTTGCAGTTTTGCACCGAAGATTATCTTCCCCTGAAGATTAGATCATTTCTCACTGTCAAAATACCCCTACAGATAATAACGAAGACCTCCATGAGAAGGAAATTCTGAAGAATAATGACTTGAAATCTTCTAACAAAGTAAAAAAAAAATGAGTCCATGTTTTGGAAGTTACAGCCTTTGAAGTTCTAGCATCCTTGAGCATCTTGACCGTTATCAATAAGTTGGGAAATAATATGCAAATAAGCATGAATATATTGTGTCACAACTGCATGAACAAGCACGAAGCAGTCTATTCACTTAGCTTGTTGTCGCAACTTATGCGATAACTATGTGTTCTATGCCATTCTTCGTAGCGATACCTTTCCATGCATAGTCGTAAAGTAAGAAAGCCGCTGATATCCGCTATATATAGTACCATAAACCTGCGACACCGCTTTGACGCAGCCGTGGAAATCATCATAATTTAAGCCATCGATTTTTTTCTTTCATATGGAAAAGTGGATACTACGTTAGTAATTAATTATCCCATTGTGGATATTGGAGAATCATGCGAAAATTAAAGTTTAATCCAATAAAACCACCACCGAATATTTTATATCATCCTATGAAGTGGACGTTGCATTGGTCACAGGTGCTAAAGTATAGAGAATCGTGTTCGTAAGACATTTGCGTGGGTGATACAAGTATAAAAAGGTGGCGCCACAATGCCACAGTGTCAAATATATATCCCCTCTTGTGTAGACCGGCTATATATATGGGCAAGAAAAAGGAGCTGATTGTTCCACGTTAGAGACAGGGAAGCTTTGAAAGGAGTTGCACACGCTCAGTGTTTGGAAATATTCTTGTTCCTTCGTTGCCTTACACATTTTAGAAAGAAAAGAACCAGTTAGTTGATCAAGATTCGTCTGGTTGACAGTTTGTGCTTTAGCTTTAGACTTTATATACACACATATAATTGTTATTCTACTTCATGTATGTTGGATGATATTCAAACGCATCGACGAAGCACACCGCTACGCTCTTACAAACCAACCAAAAAAAATCCAACAACATAAAGAATCCTCCCAAGAGTGAACATATCTCTCCTAGTTTATCTTTCTCACTCACCCCTCATTCTCATCTCTTCCCTCTTTGGATTAAAAACTTAATAAACATGTTTTAAAAACTTTGTACGACAAAAATATGAGATGCAACCTATATACATGAATGGGCCTGTTCGCTGGTTGGTTTCTGGGCTGGTTTGGACTGACTGGTGCTGGTTTGCTGTGAGAGAAAAACACTGTTGGCTGGCTGATTTGGGCTGGCTGAAAAACACTGTGAGAGAAAAATATACATTAATGCTGAATGCATTCACACTATGCATCTGCGCTGGTTGTGTATTACGTTTTTTGTTGTGAAAAGTTTTTCAAACACGTGTACAAATCAGTTAGGATGTTTTAGAAATTTCCAATAATTTTCTAAATATTTTTCGTCTATCTAGAGCTAAATCTAGTTTTTAAAGCGTATAGAGATATTGTCATGGGCTATAAATACTTTATTTGGATTTCTCTGTATTCCGATCTATCTCTAGTTTCTTGAAATGAATTTTAGAAAACTTAAGAGATATTTTTTGTAGTTTAAAAACTTTATTGAGCATTTACCATTTTTTTCCTAAATAAAGGACAAACTCACTTTTAAACCACTCTAAACTCAAACAGAGAGGTAAGTTGAATGGTTTTAAGAGTTTAAGAGGTAGGATATCTAGATTTATTTTATTTTATTGTTCATCAAAAAGGCAAAGAATAGACTTTTTCGTTTCTTTAGCCCTAGATAGACTAAAATAGACTTTTTCGTATCACACTCCTTCCAGCTGCCCATTGGCCCATGCCCATATTGCATTAGCGCTTTTTTTTTTTTTTTTGAGAGGAGCCCATCTTGCATTAGTTTTTTTAAACCATCTTGCGTTGGCTAGGGGGAAAAGTCCACATTACCTCTCTCAATTTTCGCGAAAATTCGTTTTTACTCCTTGAACTTTAAAACCGGGCAAAATATCTCCCTTAATTTTTAAAACCGTTTATCTTACCTCCCTGTTCTGGTTAGGCGGTTTTGTCTTTTTTCTTTTTATTTATTTCAGTTGAATCTTTAAAAAATTATAGTAAATCATAGAAAAATTATAAAATAAAACAATTAATTTTGTTAGACTCCACATGAGTATATCTACAGTGAATATATAATATGGTATGATTTAGTATAAAGTTTTTGTTGTGGCTTTAGATCTATGCTTTTATGTAATTAATTAGAATAATTCATAGCTGCAGTTTCTATGATCCAATTGTTATGATATTTTTATGATGAACTAATTATTGTATGATTGAACTGTAGTAAAAATTTTATACTTATTCGATTATGTATAACTTAGTTATAGATTTATTTATATTTAACAAGCATAAACCTAGATAATGTGGATTTTTAGCCTCGGACAGCAGCAGCAACGTGATTCGGCCCATCCAAAACCATTTCGAGTAGCCATCAATTCGCCCCCCGGCTCAATCGCCCTACCTCCCCCTACCTCCCGCCCACCGCCGCCGTCGCCGCCGCCGCCGCGCTGCGGCCTGCGGCTCTGCTGATCCCACGCGCGCGCGCGCTGACGCCGCAGACGACCAAATTTACGAGAGCCACGGCTGGTTCTCCACATGGCGGCCTTGGCGGCGCTGCTGCGCCGCCTCAGGCGCCACCGCACCCCGGCCGCCGCCACGCTGCTCCCACGCCGCCTCGTCTCCTCCACTCCCGCTCCCGCTCCGGAACCCGCGTCGTCCTCGCTGGGCCCGCTGCCCTTGCCAGGCCTGCTCGAGGGAGACGGCTGTGGCTGCAGCGGCAGCGGCCTCTCCGCTTCGCTCGGCTCTGACCAGCGCCTCCGGCTTCCTCGGCGGCACCATGCGGCTGCTACGGCTACCAGGGCGGCGCACCAAGCTGCTTCGAGGTAGAAGAGAGATACCCGCGTAACCGCCTGTCACTAGGCTCTTCTCGTCTCCAGAAATGCTGGTTCTGGCTTGTGACTGTTTAACGAAGCTGCCATTGTCTTGTAGCCCCGAGAGCCCCGAGGTGGCTGCTGCGGCGGCGTCGAGTGAGGCTAGCACTAGCACTGCTTCTTCGCAGTCTGAGATCGTCGATTTTATCAAGTCAGCATTGGGGAAGCTTGAAGGTAAATATGTGACCTTTATGAACTCATTGGTCGTATTTAGTACGTGACAAATTTGTGATTGTAACTGGAGTCATTGTTTACTGCTATACCTGTCATTGGTTACCAGAGCAGACCCAGTTTGCTTCATATACCTTAGCTTAGTATTGGTACTGTTACATCTCACTTATTGGCTCACTGGTAATGGAGGAGAGTTATGTATCTGGCAATTTTTTCGTGTTACAGCAATGCAGATATGGGAGGATTCTTTTGAATGATATTTGCAATGGTTGCAAGAGTCTTGTGTGCCATTTCATTGTTTGCTCGTACCATTGAAGAAACATAAATACATATGCGGAGTTAAACCTGCCAGAGCTACTATATTACAGACATGAAAAAAAGTTCCTTTAACATTTTTTATCTGATACAAACTACAGAGCGTGATAGTTGTGGCTTTCCCTAGATGCATAATGAAGTGTAATGTACTTATCTTTTTTTTCAGTGGATCATTGCTATATTTTAACTCATTACCTTATTTTTGTGGCGTAGGACAAAATCATTGTTGGTTGAATACCGTGAATGGCACTTGGAGGAATTTGAATGAAGAAGGAATGTATCTTGTTCTTTTGTATCAATCTTTTGGAACATTAAACAGCAACGACAAATATCCAATTGCTTTCGAGAGATTGAAACATCTGCAACAGAGGTACAATAGTGAAGGAGTGCATTACATTTGACTGCAATCTTAAACTTCTCTAATCTCTGCCCATTTTAGGTATCCACGCCTGAATGTTTTTGCTTTGCAACATGGGGGTGATATTAGTTCTTTAGCATCTCAAAGCCAAGCTTTCCGTACAATAGCGAAGGAGTACATTTCATTTCCTATCTTGATGTCAGACAAAGACTTCTCCAATGTGAGGCTCAGACCATACCCATTTTCACATATAGTGTCATATGCATTTTATTTTGATTATGCATTTTTCCATTTACCTTCCTGATCTATCTCTTAACTCTCCACAGAGGCTTTCAAGATCTGTGTTGCAGTTGTTTTATGCATTTTAGCTATCATATGAAATACTATGTTAAAACAAGAAATGTCGTTTTGATGAGTGTTCAGATGACAAATGGTGCTTGCTACTTGCTATTTGAAGGTTCTAAGGACCCTGTCCTATTTACAAATTGGGTTGAGGAGCCTGATGTCATGATTAAGGGTAAAATCTTAACTACATTAGCTATACTCTTGATGCTATAAATGCTATTTTCTTGTCTATTTTTGCTCAACCACTTTATCTATTATGCAATGTTGCTTAGAAAGTTGGATGCCCTCTGTATTTGCTAATATTTTAAAGTCTCTAACCATTCTGAATGCAGCCATAGATGAACTTACCACGTTGAAAGAAGAACCTTCTGAAAATGTTCTGTCAAGAGTTTCTTGGCAGAAAGAAGAGGTTGTCAAAGAGCCATCTGTTGGTTCCTTCAGAAACCTGTTACTTTACCACCCAGGTACTTAGTTACAGCTATTCTCTCATATAATTTATTAATTAAGCATCAGTTTGCACCCTAAACACTTATGTTGCACATTGCAGTCAACTATATCTTTGGTTTTGCCATCCAGAAGTGATAATCTATAATTCAATGTGCTGCAGCATGCATATCAGTTGATGAAGATGGGGGTCGCATTTTTATCTCTGACAGTAACCATCATAGGATCATCATTAGCAATAGCAATGGGATGATTTTAGATTATGTAAGCATGGCTTGCTGTTACCTTGAGTTCCAATTTTATTTATATGAGCAGAAGGTTTGTAGCCATGCAGGATGATGAATTGGCATTTTACCCTTTTGCTTTGTAGATTGGATCTTCCCCAGGCTTTGAGGATGGAGAGTTTGAGTCAGCCAAATTCTTGCACCCAGCTTCATCATTTTATCATGCTGCTGAAGACTGTCTATTTATTGTAGATTCAGAGGTATTATCCTTAGTAGATTGCCTTTTCCTATTCTTCCTGACTTCTTGATCACAACATAAATACACCTTTTCACCGTTAGATGTTTCTTACATTTCATATTAGATCGATAAAAACTGGGAAGTTGTTTGGAAATATACTTGAGTCTTAGTCTGAAGTTACAAAGTTTAATTATCCTTGATTGTGAAGGTTGAGGACTATTTACAACACGGAAGAATTATCTGATGTATCCCCTTCTGATTCTTTTTGCAGAACCATGCGGTCAGAAAAGCAGATTTGGGAAGAAGGACTTTAGAAACAGTTTATCCAGTCTTCAATAAAAGCAATGGCATCTGGAGCTGGATAACCGATAAGCTTGGTCTGAGGAAAGAAGTTGCTCCAACTATTCAAGATTTTGATGCAGACTCCATAGCACTTCCATGGCATTTGATACAAATTTCAGGGGACAACTTATTAATCGCAGACCGCAGGTAGGCATCTGTATCTCTTCTCATACCTCCATCTTGACCTTTTTAGATTCAATTTGATTAAATTTCCCTCATTTAAATGCTTCCATTAGCTGTTTGTACAATCTGAAATCTGATGTAATGCATGCATTTTGTCCATTTAAACCAAATATTTGGTCTGGGGATGTTCTACATTTCTGATAGTGAGGCTGAATGATAATATTTGTAAATACTTACTGTTCATTATTTTGGTTGCTATGAGGGAGGAAACACATATTAGTGAAATGTGCTGCATTTACCTTTGGTGTTCAACTAATGTTAATGGTGGTTAATGGCTTAGTGATATATTTCTTGTTTTAGTATTGTGTACGGGCACATTATGCCAATAGTGAACTACCGCTGGTTCCCATTGGGAACAGATTACCTGGCTATTGAGTTATTAGTAACTCTTCTTGGTCCTGAAACTTGCTTTTTTGCAGCTTTGAAGCTCCATGGATCCTGAGAATATCAACTGGCGAAAAGCAGGATATTGGAAGAGGTTAGTATTGACTTCTTTTGTTTATCTATTAGACTTATTTTCTTCTTACCTCATTGAGTTAAAGTTGTGTGAAGGCAGAGCTGAAGTAACAGAGTCATATCAGCAAACTGTAAAAGAGAGGTGTGCCCTTATTAAGGATATCCACACGAATTGGTCATCAAGTGCTAGAGGGCTTTCTGATTCAATGGAGAAGATCCCCAACAGTGAGCTTATATCATCGGTTGCAAGGTTTCAGAATTACATTATCTTCTGTGACACAGGTTAATCTATGAGCTGATTGATATATAGCTCTTTTTTGGAGCCGAATCATATAAAAATTGGATTGTATCGATTCTTTTTCGTTTCTTTGAAGATGGTCAAAGGGTTCTGAAGCACGACTTGGATACCAGGACCACCTCAAACATTGAGTTTTCTAACTGTGAGGTACTTGGGTTGCCATATTGGTTTGTTTGTAATCTCGAGAGAGTATCAACCTGGTGAGCTGCTGATTCCCTGTTAAGCATAGAAATCGATCTGCTGATGAAGTGATGATAGAAGCCTGCCTTCCATTGTTCTGATATTTCCGTGCTGTTACCTTGAATTGGCAGGGGACATTCATCTGGACAATTTCAAGAGCATGTACATCAAGTAGACGTGCTTCCTGGTAATTGTCATATTGCTCATTTTCTTCTGATAATATTCCGTTAGTATATGCTATTGCATTTATGTGATGTTTATCTGCGATAGTTGGATCCATAATTCTGCCTATCTGCATGTGATCATACTATCATTTCGTCATTGTTCGGCATGCAGGACTAAGGCACAGGAAACTTGTTACCTCAGAGAAAATGATGCCTTCTTGCTACAAATTCCTATTCTTTCTGCATTTTTTCTTGTCAACTTTTGTGCCTTGAGTTTTCAAAACTTTTAATTTGACAGTGCAAGTTACAATAGTACCAAGAAGAGCTATCTGTTTTAAAATACTGCAACTGCATGAACAAAAAACTCTTAAGCGTCAAACAAGAACTGCACTTTATAATCTATGCATGGTCTCAAGAGGAACCCTGTCTGCTGTTTTCTCAATTGGTGGGGCACAAACTGAAGGTGCTTAATTTATCAGGGAGATGCAACATCACCGTCTATGTAGACATTCCAGTTGACACTGAACTTGCCGCACCTTTGGCGGAGAACTGTATCTGGCGCCAAGTAAGGGGATCCGGTGCTGAGGTCTCTGGTTCTGATGGACCAGACACAACCACAGAAAAGGTAAAAACATGCTCCTTTTTCTTCTTTTTTTCTGAGTTTGCATCGTGTTTTTTTAGTAGTTGACTGCAAACCTGTAGTTAGCAAAAGTCTAATCCCTCGTGCAAATGCACAATGCCATCAGGTCGGTATCGCACAGCAGTGGTACGATGAGCTGGACAACCTGGCCTTCTCTGAAGTGGCGGAGGAACCTACCACTGCGCATGGAGACGACAGCAAACCTGGCGATCAAAATTACCAAGACCAGAGAAGAGTGCAGTTCACCTGTGCAGTGATCGTCAGCCCTGGGACATGTGAGGTACCGTGAGCTCTTTCCCTCCCAGCACAACATTACCTGAAGCGCGCACGCACACACACACACAAAAAAAAAACTGTTCCTAAACACTCCCTTCCATAGCACGAAGAGCATTAAGTCATCAGTCACATCATCACACTACCTTGCATGAACCGCCATTCGCAGCTGGTGGCCTCTGTCGCGCTGTACCTGAAGCTCGCGAGGACGATAGACAGTGTGGATCAGAAGGCCCTCGTGAAGCGGGTGATGGGCTGCCAGCGCCGCGAGGAGCACGCCGGCGTGGAGCTGCTGATGGGGAGCCATGGGGACGACGCGAGGGACCTGGTGGTGGTGAAGCCGGTGCACCTGCGGCTGCGGCTGGAGTGTGGCGACCACCCTGCTGGCACCACCAACAAGGAGACCATCAGCACCGAGTCCAGCCTCAAGATCAATGTCACCTTGGACTAGCTAGTGGTTCTGATTTTTTTTATTTTGATCTGTGTCTAATTTTTTTGGGTGGGTGCACACCATGTTACACGAGCAAACGTGACTACGTGAGACATGTTCATTGCCCCGGGCTGACGATGGGAGTCTGGGATGTTGGTTGAGGCCGTTTGTGTGTGTAGCGATGGAGACTTTGGTGGGTGTGGGATGTGGGATGGGAAGGAAGAAGCTGACTGACATTTATATTATTGCTTTTCTGACATGTTGAGAGCACTGGAAAACATGGAGAGACAAGGCTCACCTTTTGCTTAAGGCTGTTCAAGTTTGCTCTGTGCTTGCCATTCCCATTCGT
The DNA here is from genome assembly GCF_019320115.1 of Miscanthus floridulus. Classification (NCBI taxonomy): domain Eukaryota; kingdom Viridiplantae; phylum Streptophyta; class Magnoliopsida; order Poales; family Poaceae; genus Miscanthus; species Miscanthus floridulus. The sequence continues at coordinate 63,087,055 of NC_089587.1, read as the reverse complement.
TCACATCGCTGCTACAGGAGAATTCCGGGCACTAGGGTTGAAAATGGATGGGTAAATCCTGTTCCGTTTGTTTTCAGAATTTCAGGATTGGAGTTGCATGGGGTTTATAATCGTGTAGAAATTCAAAATGCACAAAAGTTTCCATGGTGACCTTTGGATACAACACATGAAAATTACTGGAATTTCAAGAGAGTGATAGACATAAAGAAAAGTTTATATCAAGTCTAATCTCATGCTAGTTTCCCTACAATGATTTCATGCATCCCTAATCCAAAGGAGTTTTATAGGGTCTAATTCTCTGCTGTGGGTCTTATCTTAGCTCGTTTTTGTAAAATAAAAATTAAAAACAGGATGGGATGCATGAAGAGATGTTTTGTGTCCGTTTTAGTTGGATAAACCTGTATATTCATCAAATATGTACGAAATCTGGAACGAGCTTGAGCAATTGTTATTCTAGCCATCTTTTTAAAAGGAACAATTAAGTGTCCACGACAAACATTAGCTTAAGAAGTTAGAGCGTCGTCTTGAGGGGGACCTCAAGAATGCTCGTCATATGATGCTTTAACAAGGCTCCTAACTTGCCATATAGCACATTAAAGGCTGGTTTGGTACAACACTCCATGGAGCTCTATCAAATAGTTAGAATGTAACTGGATTCTAGTGGTGACCTGACATGAATCACTTCTCTATTTTACACTAGGAGCTAAGAGGTAAAAAACTTACTTTCCATAACTCTCCATTCAATCACCGTTAGAATCACTTTTTACTTGATCCCCCACCAAAATTAGCCCATTAGAGAATCACTAAGTGAAGCTCAAGAATCAGGAAGGATAGTTCTACCAAACTGGCCCTAAGGTCAGTCCCACTAGAAGTTCATATGAGTTTCATCTAGATTAAATAGGTAGTCACATAGACGTTTGATGATACGACAACAATTTTAAGAAGAGAGAGAAGTGACGAAAACTCTCTCGGCACAATTACCAACTCTCTATGAGTTATAAAATTAAATACCTATGAGAGAGCAACTACAGCCATAGTTATTTGGACCGGACCAACGGTCCGACCGGTAAAAGACCGAATTAGAGCCCTGACCGGTCCGGTCCACCTAAAATATCGGTATGCAAGTGAACCGTTAATAAATCATTGAACCGGCGTTTTTTCCGAAAAAAAACTGTGTAAAACCGCTTAGAAAACCGGAGATCAGACCGTTCGAGCCAGGGTGACATTGCATGCGCAGAGCCTTGTCACGTGGGAGGAGGTGGAGGAAGGTGAAGAAAATAGTGAAAAGGGGGGCTAAAAGTGCTGGCAAAGGAATCAACCCCCCCCCCCCCCCCCCCCCCCCACACACACACACCTTAGTGTTTGAGAGTAGCAACACCACCTCCGGGATATGCAAATGTTTCTGTCTTTGGTACAGATCACGTTCTATTTTGTAACACCCTAGGTGTTAAAAGGCTAATTAAAATCTTGATCATGACATCATCTCTACTATAAGGGACCAATCGAAACTATACTAGGTACATCAAACAATGCGTCTCACAGTTCCGTTTCCCCTCCCTCCTACCTCCTCTTCCCAAAGCACTCTTGTAGTCTTGTTTGCCTCAACCTAAGTTGTGTGAAGCCGTGAAGGATTCGTGTCTGAGGGTGCTCATCAGGCAAAAGTGCCCAAGATCCAGCCCTGGTTGTTGAGTGCCTAAGGCCTGGCATCAGTGGCGGATCTACAGGGGGGCTGCCGGGCCTACAGCCCCCCCTAAGCTGCCTTAATCCTTCATTAATTACTGTAGCTTAGTGTGAATTCACCTTTAATTTTTAGCTTTAGTCCTAAATCTTCTTTGTTCAGCCCCTCCTTTGTCCCAATCATAGATCCGCCACTGCCTGGCATGACTTTGGGGGGATAGGAATGGGGAGAAGAAGAGTGTTGTGCTGGGAAGAAGAGTGTCGTGCTGTTTGGGTGGACAAAGTCCTTTATCAAAACTAAGCTGCGATTTCTTAGCTTGACGGTAGCTCGGCGCCAAGGTTTTTAACCTAGAATTGCCATGGTTTAATGTGTAATCATACTTGTCCCAAATGGTTCCATAATACAGTGTTTAACAGGCCCAAATGGATTTTTTTTATGAGATGCAACTTTAAACCATTTGGTTCAATGAGATGCCAATTGGCGACTTGGCACTGCACTCTCCAAGAAGAGATACAACTCAGATTGATATTAATATACACTGGAACGAGAATCCAAAGTAGAAGTATGGAAGACTATATGGCACTGCACTTGACATGCTCAGCAGTGACAGTAAAAGCCTAACATAGCGACGAACAAAGATAGCCTAAAATGACCCTGTATTTTTTTTTTTTTTTTTGCATATCGTTGTAATTGAATTATCTCAGAACAATTTTGGGTACAGGATGGCCATGCACCAATGGAATTACGTTTGTGGGTTATGAGTGTAACTTTCCTTGACTGAAAAGGTTGAGGCCCCGTTGGCTGGTCTGAAACTTGGCTGAAACTGGCTGAAAACACTGTTCCGGTTGAATTGTTGTGAGAGAAAAATACTGTTCCGGCTGAAAAAAGAAGCCGAACAAGCCGAATATGGGGTAAGCCGAACAGAGCCTTTCATGCAACCGACTTACACGTGTAATGGAACTCAAATAATTGCAGGCGTACAGGTGAGGGCGGTGTCTAGAGGTAAGGTTCTTGAGAGGACTTTTCTTTATGGGGCTTTATTAAGTGATTCTTGTTTTCGTAATGACTACTTCAAATTGGTTTCATTTAGGGTTGTGTGTTCATTTCTGAAATTTCCAAGCATCAGGGAACAATGCCCTTCTTTACAGAAGGGAAAATCCTCTCTCCTTGGGATACTCTTTTCGCTCCTTGAAAGCAAGAAATAACCATTCATCAGCCGTTGCACCTATGGACTACTGTGAAACTTACATCCAGTTTTTGAGAGATAAACAGATACTTCCTGATTCAGATCTTCCAAGCTCTAAAGATGTGGACCTATTGTATCAATTTATTGATAAGAGGTGAGAGTGTGAGACCCTCCCTATTTGAACGAACTTGTCTTTTTTCTGAGCTGTAGTTGAAATGAAAGGAACTTCATTACCTTTTTTCTTTCAGTAAAAGGATCATGGTAGTAACTGGAGCAAGAATGGGCACTGAATCTGGGATTCCTGATTACAGGAGGTATGTTCATCGCTGTATCTGTCATGAAGCTATATTGTCAGCCTTCCCATTACTGTCAATATTCAAAAATGCAGAATTATTATTTTATGGCAGTCCTAATGGTGCATACAGTACGGGTTTCAAACCACTTACTCATCAAAGTAGCATGTATCTTATTCATACCTAGGATTAGGAAGTTGAAGGAATTGCAAGTTTAAGGTGGAACCTCAAGCGGCAAGACGGCAAGCAGCACAGCATGGTGGTGGTGGGGTTCACATGGGGACTGGGGAGGTTCTTCTTGCTGCTACCTCCTGATCTTGAAGCAAAGTAAAATGGAACTATTTGCTCTGTTCTATTAGTTTTCGAGGAGACATGTAACCAAAAGAAAGTCTGTCATAGTAGTAAAATGTGACAATAGTAAGGCTAAAGCTCTGATCTGAAACACACGTATAAAAGGTTAACCGGAGTCCCATAATTGGTGTTTCAATCTCATGTATGTTTAACTGAAATGTGTAGCTGCAGAGGATCAAGTTACATCTATACAATGCATAGGGGAATTGAACCTAGCGGTGGAAAGGAAATATCTATCATGGATGTTGTTATTAAGGTAATTGCCATGTCAAACCATTTTAGATTTCGTTTTTCTTTTCTTTACCTTGGTTCGGTAAAGATTGGGTATTTTTTCTTTTACCTTTTGTTTCAATTCAATGCAGTCTCCTATTAATTCCTCCTATTTTTAATTGAGATGCAGGTTGCAGCTTCAGCTCTTCGAAAAGTCCTCCAGTGTAATAACAGTAGATTCTGAGTTTCGATAGATCACGTTTATACTGGAAAAATATTTTGATAGCTACCTAGAACATGTGAATTTGTGTTTCTTTCATCAATTGATTTATGTTTAAGTTTTATGAATTATTTGGTTTTATGATTTATCTTTTTAGACGTAACCGTAGCGTTAGCACGGGCAATATACTAGTCAAGCATAATCACCGAGTATCATGTCATGTATGCACTCCAAGTTTCATTTATAGCATTGCTATGTTGCACATGTAGTGATTCATATGTTGCATATGTTATATTTTATATGTTGCATGAAATGTTGTCATTAATATTAAATAAGAAACTTTGTGATTATATATATATGAATTTGCTTAAACAATTAAAAATTTGTTAATATAAATTTTGTAGTTCATAGTATGCTCTTAAATATAGAACAAAGATTTGTTTGAATTTCCAAGTCAAAAATGTTTAAATTTGAGCTCAAAGTTTGAATTCTAAACAAGTTTTCCAAACTTGACCATTTGTGGTTGTCCCTGAAAAACAGTTTTAACGTTTCAATTTTGGTGAATTATTAAATCAATTTTCATGAATAAAATTTGTACAACTTTTGTTTCATTGTTTGGTGTAATGTTTAAGCTTTGATAATGAGCAATTGGTTGATTTGTTTGATTACTTTTTAAACACTAATTAATTAGTTCAAATTACTAATAAAAAATCAGTTTTACAAAACCCAAACTGAATTCCAGTTTTCAGTTTGAATGTGCTTGTGTTCTATCCTCTTGATCTCTTTAAACAATTAGAATTAGGAGATGGCATTTAAAGGAAAGATGGAGAGAAGATTAAGGTGAATAACTTTTGTTTTTGGAGCTCAGCGAGTTTTTGGAGCTCAGCGAGTTTTATATATATGAAATCGGAAGAAAATGAAGGAAGAAGAAGGGCTGTGAGGCTGCTACAGGAACCTCGGCGAGCTGCCTGCTGCCGTGTCACCGCCGTGCACGATTTGGCCGCGCCTTCGCGGCGTTTCCCGCGCGGACGCCTGCGTGTCGAGGTCGCGAAGGTGCTGCCAACGTCGTGACGTCACCCCATGCCGGCAGCCGTTCTCTTCTTTCTCTCCTTCTGCCGCCGTCGTCGAGCACCAATCGCCGGTGAAATTCATCACCGTCGATCCACCCGCGTCCAATAGCTCATGACTGAAGCTTCTCATGCCCCCTGTGCTTCTCCCTGTCGTTCTCGTTCCGTCCTGCCTTGCCGGAGTAGGCCGCGCGCGCTGTTTCCGCCGCGGCGACCCGCCATGCCCGCCGTTGGCCGCTCCACCGTGGCTAGGCCACTCGGGCTGCTATATCCATCGTCCCCAGCTTGTTTTACCTTCACCTAGACTCCTTTATGCTCATAGGCTCACCTGTTTTTACAGCAGAGCTTCAGACGAGCCGGAACGCCGTCACCGTCGCGCGTTCGCGCAGCCGCCTTCATCTCCACCGTCGACCGATCACCTCCGCTCCGTCTACTTCTCATACGTGTGGACGATCAAGTCTAGGTGAGCACCGTGAAGCCGTCCCGTTCTTGTTCTAGGTCTTTTAGGGTCATGTTTGGCCGGAACGTCGCCGTGCCGGCGAGCTCTGCCTCGCCGAGCCGTCATGGCCACGGATGAGCCTGTTGTTCGCCCTAATCCATCCTACTGACCCCTCGGGCGGGTTAGCGGGGTTTATAGGATCGCGTAGGAGGAAGTCGAGTCACCGGAGTCGCCGCCGTTGCTCTTGCCCGCCGCGTCGGAGCTCCGACGCGCCGCCATCGCCGCCGGCGTGCTTGCTGCTGTGCTATAACAGGCCAACTATCACCACCAGAGTGTGTGCGCGAGTAAGAAGAGTCCGCCGGTGTTGACCTCGTCGCCGGCGAGGTTACCGCCGGGAAGAACCCACCGGTCAACGGTGTCTGCGCCGCGGTCAGCGAGGGCGCCACCCGGGGGCCGCTTATCAGTGACTGAGGGTGGAACGGGGCTGAGTGAAAAGATTTTTCCTCGGTTTTGATTTTTAGAAAATAATAAAAGTGCAGTTTCTTGTTTTATTCATAACTAAATATTTAGAGGTGATAAAAATATGAAACGTTTTTAGTAGTCTTGTTATGATGTGACCTACATGGTAAAAATATTAATTGGTCATTTTCAGTTGATTTGATATGCTTAAAAATTACCTATTTTAATTAATACCTTCCATGATTTTTATAGGCTAAAATAATTATGCTTTAATAATGAAATTTTTTGTGTGTTATTTAAATGCTAATACCTACCTTCACAAAAAGTTTGGTACTGTTTTGGTAATTATAACTTGGTTAATTAATTTAGGTGTGTTTAAATGCCTTTTCTTTATTTAATAAATGCTAAAATGATTTAGATAAATCCTTAAATGACTTGGGTGTGTTTTATACTTTGATTGTGGACCTTGGAACACCCAAAACCCTGTTGTTCCTTGGCAATGGAATTACTTGATATGTTTTGAATCAACGTGTTATATAAATTACCCATAATTAGTAGTAGATACATGTAAGGCATGTAATGATCCTTGCTTATCCTCTTGGTTGCAATTTGTGTAATGTTTAGTTAAATACACTGTCATGCTTGACTAGTATAATGTGACAAGTGTTGTTTTCTTGGTAACCACATGATTGACTTGTTAATCAAATAATTAAAATGCTTTGTGAAGCATAACCCTAATTGTACCGCAAAGAAAAGTTGTATTCAACTTTCTTAGATTAGTTTAAGTTTTATTATGCACTTATGTGTCTCTCATCATGCATCGTGTCATGTATTCCATCCTGCTAAGTGTAACACCCACGATGTTATGCCCTAAACAAACTAGTAAATCATGTCATGAGCATCATGTTTATGTAATAATGCATGTGATGGAAGGTATTGATAAATTTCTTATAGCCTAAAATAACCAATAAAAATGTTAAATGAATGTTGATTCAATAGCTCATGTATATCAACTAGGGTTAAAAATCAATTTTTATTAAGTAAAAATACTATAGAACATGTGTGTGATACTTAAATAAAGTTTGAAATACAAACTTTGTAGATGACAATGTAACTCTTGCTGTAGAAAAATAATATGACTAGCTAGTATTTCTAAAGGCTTAGAAATAGAACTTGAAGTCAAATTCATCTCAAGACTTAGAAGTAAATTTAAGTTTAAAAACAGTGTGACAATGCCATGTTGGCGAATTAATTCTGGAAAATCTAGCTAAAGGTCAACGCCGTGTTTTTGCGCCTTATGGTAGACTAATGTGCCCTCGTTAGCATGGTCGAGGTAGATTAGCTTCAACTATGTTAGGATAGTTTTTAGACGTGCTTTAAAATTTGTGCATGTCATATGCTTGGCTCGAGTGCATGGTCACCTCGCGCGGCAGCTCAGCGTCGCGCGGCTGGCCGCGTTCCTCGCGTCGTAGTGCCGACCCTGGTCGGCCTATCTAGCTGTGGCCGGCTCTAGCGGCCCGCTGTCATCGCCCTATAGCTACTGGTCATCACGCTACTGCCCCCGCTGCCACCTTCCTGCCTCACGCTGCGGTGCGGCTACTGCCCTTCTCGCCATCACACGCGTGGGCTTGTCCCTGCTGTCGATGCCGTCGCATCATCGTCGTGTCCGCGCTCTCTGCAATCCTACGCCGCTGTCTAGCCCTGTCCGATGGCACTGTCTCTACCGCATGTGCGCTGCCGGCCAGGCAATGCGTGAGGCCAAGCTGATATCACGGCGGCCTTCATCTTGCCGACGTGGTACTCTTTCCGTCGCTTGAATCACCTACTTGCCGAGCCACTGCCTGCCTCCGTAGTCACATTGCACTAATGCCCATGTCACGGTGTCACTGCCCACCCTCGTGTTGTCTTGTTGCACTGGCCCTACGAGACGGCCCCGCGCACGATCGCTGCTTCACTGCTGCTCGCGTCCTGCCATGGCCGAGCAGTCCTATCACGACGCTTCACGACGCTTTCTCTCTGAGTCTTCCCCATACGGACGTCTCGCTTCATTAACTTAGCCTCGACCAAAGCAGGCATAGCCTTGAAGAGCTGTCGCCCTCGCCCGCCCTTATCGTCGACAGAATCGCCCGCTTCGCACGACAAATACATGTGGTTCGAGTGAAAGGTCCTAATATGGCTAGAGGGGGGTGAATAGCCTATTTAAAAATCTACAAATCAACTAGAGTAATTTGATTAGTATGACAAATAGCGCAATGCAAACTTGCTCTAGCTCTACAAGGGTTGTAAGCCACCTATCCAATAATTCTAGTTGCAAAGATTACTTAGGCACACAAACTTGCTATGTAAATACTCACTAAGAGCTTTTAACCTTGCTACTCTAAAGAGCTCAACTAGATGAATGTAAATAATGAAGCAAGCTCTCAATTCTAATTACACTAAAGAGCTTGTATCAACTAGTTTGTAAGAATATAAATAAGTGAGTAGGGTGATTATACCGACGTTTAGGGGATGAACCAATCACAAGATGAATATATAGCCAATCACGGGGAGAATGCCAAAGACAAGAGACAATCGATTTTCTCCCGAGGTTCACGTGCTTGCCAACACGCTACGTCCCTGTTGTGTCGACCAACACTTGGTGGTTCGGTGGCTAAGAGGTATTTCACAAACCTCGTCCACACGATAGGACATCGCAAGAACCGACCCACAAGTGAGGTAACTCAATGACACGAGCAATTTACTAGAGTTACCTTTCGGCGCTTCGCCGGGGAAGGTACAACTCCCCTCACAATCATCGAAGGCGGCCATAAACAATCACCAACTCATGTCGATCCTTCACCGCTGCTCCAACCATCTAGGTGATGGCAACCACCAAGAGTAACAAGCGAAATCCGCAGCGCAACATGAATACCAAGTGCCTCTAGATGCAATCACTCAAGCAATGCACTTGGATTCTCTCTCAATCTCACAACGATGATTGATCAATGATGGAGATGAGTGGGAGTGCTTTTGCTAAGCTCACAAGGTCGCTATGTCAATAAAAATGTGCAAGAGTATAAGCTTTAGCCGGCCATGGGGCTATAAATAGAGCCCCCATCAAATAGAGCCGTTATACTCTTTCACTGGGCAAAACGCGCTCTGACTGGACGCTCCGGTCATACTGACCGGACCCTAGCCCTCAGCGTCCGGTCGTCCGATGGACGCCATGCGTCACTTGCTTCAAACGCTGTTCGTCAGATTTCAACGGCTATGAAGCTGACCGGACGCTCCGGCAAAACTGACCGGACGCTGAAGCCCCAGCGCCCGGTCGTTTCCAGTAAGCTCCCCGAGGCGTATTTCTTCAACCAGACACGTCTGGTCTACCTTGATCGGACACAGACCAGCATCTAGTGCAATACCCTATGTACTGTACAGATCCATCAGTTCGACCGGACGTAGCCTTTCAGCGTCCGATCGCTGAGTGATCCAGCGTCCGGTCAGTAGACCGACGCCAGCATCATTTTGACCAACTCTATTTCAACTCTAACTTCTTCACCCTTGCTCAAATGTGCCAACCACCAAGTGTATCACCTTATGCACATGTGTTAGCAAATTTTCACAAACATTTTCAAGGGTGTTGGTACTTCACTAGATCCTAAATGCATATGCAATGAATTAGAGCATCTAGTGGCACTTTGATAACCGCATTTTGATATGAGTTTCACTCCTCTTAATAGTATGACTATCTATCCTAAATGTGATCATATTCACTAAGTGTAACAGAACCGACCAAATCATAAGAACGTAAGTACAAAAACAATCACCGAAGCGATCAAAATCCTGTACTTAAGCTCTCATAATCCCGGTAGTCCAGAAATCACGAAGGATTTCAACCAACTCTCGATATACAAACCAAGATCGTAGTGATTCAACACAACACATCATCCGTTACAACATTTCATAATAAGCATTCCGATACATCCATCAGAGTTTTAAATAGAATATTACAAACCAAGTTTGAGTGTGCGGAAGCAACATAGTTTGGTACAAAACATCATAGTTTTTGATTACATTGCCAAGTCTGAGTCATGTCCCACAAAAGCATTATTAGGTATGAGAACTAGTAGAGACCGCGCCCAACGATCTAGTCTTCATCCCCAGCCGGGAGAAGGCAGTACTTGCAGCAACCAAAGTAGAACTGGTCATCTGCAACAGGTGGGAGATAAACCCTAAGTACAAGAAGGTACTCAGCTAGACTTACCCATCAAAACCAGAAATACAAGACACCAAGGATCATGCAAGGCTTTTCAGGTGGGCTAGCTTGACACAGTTGCATAAAAGAGCTTATGATTATAGTAACCAATTTAAACTTAGCATCAAGGTTTACCTGTCCACTAGATTAGCACCTGTACTAGAGCACTCACTTATTAGGAGCAAACAATATTAACCATAGTAGGTATAATAAGGCTGTCATCATCATATCATCATTTCCGAACCATTATGTTATTTAGTGTATCTACATTGGAGATAAGCCCGTCAAGTTCTCACTAACCGGGAGAGACGACGACTCGAATCGAATTACAACTCAGCTGAGGGGGTATTCCTAACTCTCACCCTAGCATACTTAGCAAGGGTAGCCGTGGATTACCTTTGGTACAACTCAGGAACCAAATTCGTGGGTTCGATCAGCGCCAGCGCTCTCAGGGATTACCCTTCTACCAGGACGATCAGGACACTTAAATCACCTGCCCTTAGACTCACGCCTATGGCTCCCTTCCGAGGTGTACTTTATACTTATCGACTCCCGGCCTGAGTTGAGCTACTTGGCTTCGCGGTCGGTCATCGGACACGGCCAACTAAGAGAGAGGCATGTGTTCAACATGAACAGGAAAGGCTCCAAGAATCAATCCTTAAGCGATATAGACGGAGTCACTGCAAACCGGCAAGCCTCCGTCCGGTCTTCATTTCAAATTAAGACTGGTTCTTTTCCACGATAGCAAATATAGCCAACCGTGCCACATGTATCTTCCTATATCTCGCAGGTGACAGGAAATCACCTGACTTCTACCATGTTTAAGCAGGGCTAAGCACTACACGAGCCTGAGCTACATAGGATTTAGGGTAACAATATCTGGACAAGGATTGGTAACCAATGCAGCAATTGTTTACATCCAATACCTAAACTTAATGCAACAATATATATATGTAACAATAATATTGTAACTGCATTTCAAAAATTAGGAGGCTTAATATGCTCCGGGGCTTGCCTTTCACAAAGTTGCAAGGACGGTGGTCCGGGCACTCAACGGCGACCTCGTCTGGCACTTCTCCTGAAGGCTGCTCCTCCTGAATCTCCGGTGTCGGCTGCTGCTGCTCGCTCGGTTCCTCGAATTCCAGCAGGGTTACTCCTTCTAGTACACCTATTGCATGCCGATGCAAAAGATAAATATCATGGATGCATAAGGAATGACATGATGCTCAATGATGAATGAATCACAGTAAGTGTTTACCGACAACATCACTGGACACTCGTTTACCAAGTAAGACTAGCCCTATTCAAATCACTTTAAAACAGGTATCTAATTTAACTTGAAGAACAAGATCAACTTACCTAACTTGCATAACCTAAGATAAAGATGCTCATCTTCAGTTAAAGGCCTAACACCTAGGAACATTACCATAAACTTAGAAATAGTAAAGGCACACATAAATTAACATTTAAAGTTTCGTATGCATACAAGTAGTCCCTGAATTCAATCACAACAAGAGTTATACAACTCCAAATGACTTGTATGAGGACATTCTGGAAAGCTTATAAAATTCTCTACAAATCAATTGTAAACAGCAAGGCATGATTCTTACATGAACCAAATCAATTTCTAGTAAACCTAGAATCTGTTCCAGAAATAACAGGGTTACTAGCTCAATTATTTAATGATGATACAAAAGCCTAATTTGATCAAACCAAGTTTACCAACTTGTTTTTCATACCTAAGAAACATCAGAAAGTATAGTGCCAACTTCTAAATAAATTATTTAATATCCTTTTCCAATTTATTTAGTTAATTAGGTGATTTAAGCAATATATAGTAAAACTATTCATAAAAATCTACAAAAATTACAGTGGCTATCTCATGCTTCACATAGACTATCATAAAAATTTCAAAGCCATTGAGCAAGCATAACTTGCTATATCCAAAATAATAGGTGGCATGCTTATTTTTAGCATAATTAGGAAACCCTAATGAAAAGTGTCAAGCAACAGATTTCTCATTTTTCCTAGCATCATTCTAGCATAAGAACCTTACTCACCAAATTTACCTAGGCCTTGTTTAGATCACCTCTAAATTTTAAGTTTTTTCACTCTCTCTCCATCACATCAATTTTTAGCCGCTTACATGGAGTATTAAATGTAGGTAAAAAAATAACTAATTGCACAGTTTAGTTGGAAATCACGAGATGAATCTTTTGAGCTTAGTTGGTCCACGATTGGACAATATTTACCAAATAAGACGAAAGTGCTACTATTTATCAGGTTAATATTTTTTGCAATCTAAACATGGCCTTATACTGGATCTATAGAAAAATTATGAAAATTCACACAAGATCCATCTATTGATAAAAAGAAATTCTATAACTCAAAAACTATACATGCACTAGCTCTGAAATTTTAACCAGAGATTCTACTAAGCAATAATAGATTACTCACAAAATTTCATAATTTTTGGACCACAGAAACTCAAGATAAAATTCAAACAAGTTTGCATGTATCCTAAAACACATTTCAAAGTCCTATTTAATTTATCCAGAATTTCTAAAACATGTGCTCATATGATATTTTTATTAAATACTAGACAATACTAGGAACTCAATAAAATTAGAACCATAACATTTGGATCTATATACTAGGAAATACATATTTTTGAATATCAACACAAATCTGTGAAATAATAAAGCAAAACAAAAATGAAAACCTAACCGCTACTGGGCCAGCCCGGAGAATCACGGCGGCCCATGAATACGTGCTGGCGCGGCCCAAGACGCGGCGCAGCCCAGCCAGGCTCTCGCCTGAGCCTCGGCGGCTGACAGCCGGGACCCGCGCGTCAGGGAGAGAAACAGGGGAGGCGGCCTCGGCGACGGTGGAACTCGCCGACGGCGAATCCTTCGGTGAATTGGACAGCACCAGCGTGCTCCCCAATTTCCCACACGTCGATTGTCCTACAAATCCGAAGCTCTAGCGGTCCTTAAGTGCTTCAGCCACGGAGCTCAGTGACTCGGCCATGGCGCACGGCGGCGCTCGGCCGTGTCCCGGCACGGCTGGTCCGGCATTGGTGGTAGCCTTTACACTCAAGCATCTACATGTGATGGAGAAGACTAAACGTGAGCTAAGAGAGGAGGAGGGGAACGATGCCGTGTTGGCCACGGTGAGGTCACCGGTGCGGCCATGACGGCCATGGCACGGCGGTGCGTGGAGCTGGCAAGGCTGCTTACCTAGGGTTCGTACGACTCAGAGAAGATGTAGACGAGATCCGTGGGAGGCTAGCGGAGCACTAAGCGAGATGGTGCTAGGCGAGGCGTGGCGGTGAGCGGTTGCGACCTCAGCGGAGCAACAGGCGATGGTGGTGGCTTCTCAGCGGCTTAGACGTGCGCGGGTGGAGCGAATGGAGCAGGGTCGAAGCCGGGGTGAGCGCGGGCATGATGAGGAGCGTCGAGACCCAACGTGGCCTGAGCGGGCAGCGCAATGGCGATGCGTGGCGCCACGCGGCGGATGACCTCTGTTGCTAGTCAGCCATGACCGACTGAACATTTCAGAAACATTGCGATTCAGTTATCCAACGACCGACTGACAGAGCAGGTTTGATGATGATTAACTCCTAATCCGTGACGATCTAGTTCCTGGTGTAGTTAACAAAATTAAAGATCCAAGTGAGTACAACAACTTTGTTAATTGGAGCTTGGACTAATTCGGTTAGGATTGGGAGATACAAGCCTCCAAACAGGGATACTCGAAACTGAAATTCGCCAAAAGACTTAGAAAAATTCTAAGTGTGAATCCAGCCTGGAAATCTGACTTGTGGGCCATGTTTGACCATGTTCCACATATTTTCATGAGTTGGCCATAAAACAACTTTTGTTCCTTGATAAATTAGCTACAACTTTGGTAAAGAGTGCACAGCCATGCAAAGTCTCTAAGTTGGACTTTTGAATCAGTCAAACAGTGACACTCCAAGGGTCAATTCAAGTCAAACCTTCACTTGAGGGCATTTTGGTCATTTTGATCTATATGAACAATGTCCCAACAAGTAACCTAAGTATAGTTAAGGTGTAATAGACCATGATCAACCACTTTACAAAATTGTTATACCACTTCTAATGATCACATGTGATACAACAATTAAAACAAGCAATTCATTCATATGTTTCAATACAATGTTTCACATGTTGCATGACCTTGTTGTTATCCTATACTTGTCACATTACTACCATGTTGCCATGTTTCAAGGTATGAGAAACTCAGGTTGCATTCACATGTTACACCATTACTATTCACAACACTCAAGTATGAAACATACACAATTGGAAAATGTTGCATATGCATGTTTCAGTAACAAAGGCATGATGAGATAGATGATGCACATGTTTATGAAATGAAATACAATTAGTAGAAGCCAAACACCTCGGGTGTTACACTAAGTGTCTTGATCACTAAAACAAAATAGCTCCTATATTTTATACCTTTTCCTTGAGCCTTTTGTTTTTCTCTTTCTTCTTTTCTAAGTTTAAGCATTTGACCATCACCATGCCATCACCATTGTCATGATCTTCGCTATTGCTTCATCATTTGGAGTAGTGCTACCTATCTCATAATCATCTTGATAAACTAGGTTAGCACTTAGGGTTTCATCAATTAACCAAAACCAAACTAGAGCTTTCATCGGGACACCACACCTCAATTCGGCGTTCCAGTAGTTAGACAGGAAAGCTAGTTAGCAGCCCGACCCTCACCTTGGCGCAACTGAGCACTACTGGCGGCCAATTTCTATTTTTTCTCGTTGCTGGCTAGGTGTGCCTCGTGCCAGTGGAATTGGGATAAGGTCCGAATTAGTTCAATTGTTTGTATCCATGAGCTCGCTTTGACCTCCTCTATCTGGTGCTCGCGCCATTTGGTCAAGGCACTTACCGGAGATGTGGTGACATATGGGTGTCCATCCCGGAGCATTGTCGTCCTAGCGGCTCGCACGTGGCCAGGCCACCTCGGCACTCCTCCGCCTCAACAGTCACCGTAGCATGAATTTTAGTGAGCTACTCGTGCTTACCCGCTATCCCTACCACCCCGATAAAAACCTTAGGTCGCCAGAACAGTCCCGCCACCACCACAGATAACCGCTCGCCGCTGCAGCTCATGGTAGTGCACCTCCAAGTCCCTAACCACCACCCATCCTTGCATGTTTAGCTGTAGATGGTGGTCGGCCCCTTACCCCGTCGTAGCACGCCTAGGTTGCCCGACGTAACCGCCTTATGCTGTTGGCCGCCACGTCGGCACGGGCAGGGTTTTTAGGGACCTCCTCGTGGTAATGGTGAAAACATCCAATGGTTTAGTTGCAAGATTACTGATGGTAGGAATAGTGTGTATATTAGTCATGTTATTATCTAAAAGCACGGAGGCTTTTCTGCAAAGCCACTGTCGCACGCGGGCCTCCCGGCCTTGGACCATGTTGGGCCATCGTGCGCGCGTGGCAACCGCGCCGCGCTGGGCCGCTGGGTTGCCGGGCCGAATTGATTACCACCGTCCCTTTTTTCTTTTTCTAAGCATTTTCTAAATTAGTTTCTAAGGCAAAATTGTAAATTCAAAATAAATTTCTATAGTTGACCAAAAATTGGAAAAACCAATTTTGTTAAGTTTCTAAAATCATGATATATCTACTAGTATGTCTTGTTTACATAGTTTTATAATATTTTCAGGAGCTATCTAATTAATTTAAGATGCTTGATATTGTAAGATATAAACTTGTAGGAATTATTGTAATAAAGTGGTGATAGTGTTGGCTCTAAATCTTTCACAGTAAATTCCTAATATTATTAGGTGCTCACTATAATTTTTGTAGCTCCGTAATAATTAGTTTGCTAAGGTAGCTAAATGAGCCCTAGTTCGAATATATAAATTTAATCAATAAGAAGCCAAAACACCTTGGGATTTTAAAACTAGAACATTTTCTAGAAATGAAGCCTTACCTAACAACATGGATATGTAGCCTAGTATGCTAGTCGTTAGAGCTAGCTCGTTAGCTTGTGAGGCGTAATCGTATTTCTAAGAGTTTCGGTTGCCGTTGATTATTTATGTCTCTACATTGCATCCACATATATCATAATAGGAACAACGATGGATCATGGAGTCGACCGAAGTAGCAAAAAAGATGGTGCCTCAATGATCGTGTCATCATGATGGAATGCTAACTTTTAGTTATATCTTATCCAGGCAAGCCCCGGTGCATAACCCCTATTATTCTATACTTTATTTTATGCTTGTGCATTAAGTTTTAAGGAGTTGAATGAAAATCACTTGCATATATATATATATATATATCCTTATCCTATGAGTCCTACTAGTATATTAGGATCGTATAGATTGCCATGCTATAGGATCCGGTAGAAGTCGAGTGATTACCTGTCACTCACGAGAGATAGGAAAGATATTATTGTTGTTATTATATTACTATCACATGGAATATATATGAAGGATAATTGGAGACTGGGCAAAATGGTACTTTGGATCTGAACTTGGTTAGGTATTCGAGCGAGGCTCGGAGTGCAATTGTTCCACCTGTATCGATTGAGGACCGTCCATTGTTGTGGATGGTAGTCCGATCACAAACTTATTATCCTGAGTACATACTTGCTTATGGGAGTGGAAAGACTTGTTACGCTCTTGTTGTGAGTTTTGGCTCTTTTCAGACCGACTGATTGGAGGCGAGGAAAGGTGGAGGTCTAAGCATCATACTGAGACCGAGTCTCAAGTGTGGGGGCTTAGAGTCCAAGTTTGGACAGGGACCTGGACCCCATGATAGGAGTGGAATGGGTTGGTCTTATTTGTGCTTAGGGTATAACAAGACGTGTGTTTTGGGGTACCTAGCTAGGATACATTGATTTATGAATCGCTATTTCTATGAGACGGTATCAACTTGGCTATGGTCTAACATCGTAGTAAGAACTAAAATATAAGAGATGATAAAATAGTTCTAATTGCTCACCACCTGCTTGAAAGTAGCATAGGTGCTTACATAGAATGGTTAGTTAACGAGCTAATGATGACTGCTAATAAAATTGACTATAAGGATGCATGTTTAGTAATGCTTCCTGCAGATACAATAACCCACAAGCCAAATAAGCCTTGCATATCCTTGGAGTCTTTTATTTTTCTCCTACCAGGTAAGTCTTGCTGAGTACAATCGAGTACTCAGGGTTTTATTCCCCCTGTTGCAGGTGATCGGAGGATACATAGAGCTGACTCTTGTGTGTGGAAACCTCCTGGTGGGCTCAGAGAGGATTTCTTTCACGCTATGATCGTAGTATTTATTTATAACCCTCACTAAAGGTTTTTATAAGAAAAGATGTAAAATCTACTAGCATCTCTTGTATAAAAATGTCCACTATATTAATGCTCTACCATGTCATTAAATTAATCTTTGTTTTCTCTGTAACTCTGATAACATTGTTATATTTCACTATTATAATCAATTGAGATAATATTCTTCTACCGTAATAATGTGATGTAAGAAATGACTTAAGAATATTGCAAGCTTTATTCTCTTATTTATGATCCTGATGGAAAAATGTGGATTTTTAAGTTCTCTCTTGGGGTATGCTTGATGGAACTATGTAGTTTAGTGTTCTCTCTTGAGTGTTTAGTGTCTAATAGAAGACAAGTACTCCAAGAAGGCATTAGATTAGACGGTTCTGTCACACTAAGCATGCATCATTACTACGTGTAGTGTACGAGAGTGAGAAGACTCGTGTTGATCAAGTTTCAAAGAAGGTCCATCCACCCATGGTGTTGGTGTCAAGTTTAACCTCTAGATCTCTCTGAGGAAACTAACCTTCTCTGCAACACAGACAAGCCTCGAAGCATCCAAACCATTCCTTGTATTTACAAATGCTTTTATAATTCAAGTCCTATAATATGTGCATTAAGTGATATAGGAGTTGGTCATATATCGTTGTTGCATGCTTACCTTGATTTTTAGGTATGCGTAGTTCTACCCTATTAGTATGAATAAATCGATATCTCTAATGCTTAGTAATGCTTAGACTCCGATAGAAGTCGTCGAATGATGGTTTCATCGTTCACGAGAAATAGGTTTTACCTTGCTCTTCTTGGCTCTGTTGATGGATCATGTGAATACCATGATGAATGATAATATTAAATTGAGACTGGGCGGGTAGCTTGCATCGAGAATGGAGTCTCAATGTAGTGCTCTGCTTGTGTCGATTAAGGACCGATACTTGTAGGGTCACTTGTGGTCGAGACTTTGTAGTACTAGCCACATACTCCGGTAAGCCTGAGTACCTCGGCTATTTCATTATGCGAACTGATAACGCACACTGGAAGTGGAGAGATGGTAGGAGTAGCGTGTACACACCCTGCAAGATAACCGTCAGGGACAGAGCAGGGCTGTGGAGTACTGTACTCCCAGGTGGTGCGATCCAGTTCATGTTTTAGAGGATCCATGGGAATGGTTGATATATGTAGGTCTAGGACCTGCATATATCGTGTGGTTGGGAATCCCTAGCTAGGTTTTAATTGATTTGAATCGCCGCTACTTCTTGAAAAAGAAGACTCGATCAACCGTCGTAGTTAATCAATGAAACATGGTGACTTATGGATATGAGAAGAAATGAGTTGAGATGTTTAAAGGAGTGATTGATTTAGATCAGGTGCAAACTAGATATTGATATGGACTTAATACACCGCTAAAACATTGAAAGTAAGGATTCACTCATAATAAGCTTTTCTGCAAAAGTTATTCTTGCTTCAAACCTTCTCTTAAGCTTTCATATCCTTGGAGTCTTTTCTTTTAGTCGGGTAAGTTGTTGAGTACCCTTATGTACTCAGGGTTTGTTAAACCCCTATTGCAGGTTCTGACTTATGCTGCTAATCGAGGTCATGTCGATGGGCTCGACATGATCTGGATGTCTCTTCTACCCTAGGTGTTTCTTCTAATTTGCTTCCGTTGTCCTATTCACCTTTTGGATCTAAAAGTTAAGTTTTACTTAAACATATTTTGTAAACTAATGTTATAAATCTTCCGCACTACGATGTAAGTTATTTTTGTACCAAATGTTGTAATATTGTGGTAACTCCATTGTTGATCCTGTATGAGTTGTAAAATATGGATGATTCAGGGTTCTCCGAGGACACCCGATAGACTACCGGATTATCTGGCTTTCATGTACAACAGCCAGAGGTCTTTAGGACAATGATGGGTACATGTGGGCCAGCATAATTTGAGTGGTTCTACCACATATTTGAACCGGTGGTCTAAACGATTGGACCAATTAAACCGTGAACCGAGACATTCACCGGTTCAATCTCTGGTTTGGTCCTAATAACTATGACTCCAGCAGAGCTCCTACTTCAGCCTTTAAAACTAAATTTTTAGGACCGAAGAAAAAAAGATTTCCAACAAGGCCCCTACTAGAGCCATCAAATCTCCCCTCGACCCTCAATCATAGGGGTCTGGAGGGGTCCCTCGAATTTCTGCTTCATCAATTTTTCATGTGCGTGCTTAGCTCATGCTCACTTCCACCCACTTGATCCTTGTCCGCACGCGCGTCTCAGCTCCCTTCCACCCACTCGCATCCATGTTCGCACGCGCTGCTCAGCTCCCTTCCTTCTCCGGTAGGTCCTCTCTCTACCCACCCATGACACTGGCGTTGCCCGCTGGAGAGGAACCTGATCTGCTCAGCTCTCTTCCCTCGAATCTCAGTAGTGCTTGTTCTTGTTCACTCGGCACACTTCCCTCCTGGCAGTACTTGATCTGTCGCTCCCTTCCCTCCCAGCGGTACTCTACCACTGCTTCGTCCCTATCTCTAGTGGTCGACTTCCTCTTCCTCCCGATTCCCATACTTTGGCCAAGCAAGTCAATGATAACCGGTGTCCAAGTATCATTCCTGTTGGAGTGAATTTTAGGACTCTCAAAAGTAAAAGGAGTTCAAATAAAAGGAATGAGCCCTATTTTGAGGGCTATTGTCGAAATTGCTCTGGAGCAATAGAATAAGAGTGCATTAAACATAGATGTTTCATCCTTACTTTATTTTATTTTATATTTTTATATATATGACGTAACAGTCTTAAAAACAATCTTATGAAACTCTCCATTGAGCCATATCGTGATTTTTTACGAGACATGTCGTGATTCTATCGTAGTAGGTTTTTGGTTTCCATCGTTATTATTCTTGCATATATTGTTGTTGTTCGTGTTTTCGTCCGTTTCCGTTCATATTTAGGTCTTGTTCGGCACAACTCAGCTTCACTAGTAAAGCTGTTTTTTTAGAAAATAGTTTTATGAGCAACTTTATAGGTCAAACTGAGTGTCGACAGAATATCGTCGGTAGTCCACCGAGGGGTATCCTACGATGGTAGATTTGTTGGTGGGGGTGCACGTAATCAGGAACCGGATGGTGACACAAGACATAGAGACAGCGATTTAGATAGGTTCGGGCCGTCTGATCGACGTAATACCCTATGTCATGTGTCTTTAGTGTATTATATTGAGATGTAGTAGATAGATCTTGATGGATCGTATCCGCTAGGGGACCCCTGCCTCTCCTTATATAGTCTGGAGGAGCAGGGTTACAAGGTAAGTATCCTATTTGGTACTATACAATATCTTGCGGTGTACGTCGAGCAACGTCGTGCATGCCTTGATCTTGTGGGCTGGGCCATCCCTGAGGGCGCAGCCCATGTGGTCTATCATGGGTATCCAGGGGCTATACCCCTATAGTTAGTCCCCGAGCCTAACAGTAGGTGATGTAGTCACGTGGTGTCAGGGTCAAAAAGTAGAAGACCAGCCGAGCAGGCAGCCAGTCCTTGGGTGTAGCCTCGAGATAAGAACAAGCACATTCACCGCAAGGTGAAGTGTGCCCACTTAGTCCCCGAGCCTGCTGAAAGATGAAGAATGAATCTTGTAGCAGGGTCAAAGAAAAAGAAGTCTGAAAGCTTGCCGACGTCGTCTGACATGTGCGTATCAAGACCCCAGACGTGCTGCCCAAGATTAGCACCCCGATCAAAACAGCATGGAGCAGCTTGATAGCACATCGACGAGACGTAGCAAGATCCGAGCATCGAGGAGTCCCCGGTATAGCCAGCGATGTCCGACCACCTAGGGAGTTCTCGGCGTCGCTGGCGATGACCGAGCACCGAGGAGCAAGGAGTCCCCAGCGTCGCTGGCGATGACCGAGCATCGAGGAGCGATGAGTCCTCAGCGTCGCTGGCGATAACCGAACACTGAGGAGCGATGAGTCCTCGACGTCGCTGGCGATAACCGAGCACTGAGGAGCGAGGAGTCCCCGACGTCGCTGGCGATGTCCAAGCACCGAGGAGCGAGGAGTCCCTAGCGTCGCTGGCGATGACCGAGCACCGAGGAGCGAGGAGTCCCCGGCGTCGCTAGCGATGACCGAGCACCGAGGAGCGAGGAGTCCCCGACGTCGCTGGCGATGACCGAGCACCGAGGAGCGAGGAGTCCCCGATGTCGCTGGTGATGTCCGAGCACCGAGGAGTCCCCGGCGTCGCTGGTGATAACCGAGCACCAAGGAGTCCTCGGTGTCGCTGGCGATGACTGAGCATCAAGGAGCGAGGAGTCCACGACATCGCTGGCGATGTCCGACCACTAAGGGAGGAGTGAGGAGTCCCCGGCGTAGGTGGTGATGTCCGAGTATCAAGGAGCGAGGAGTCACCGGCGTCGTTGGTGATGACCGAGCACCGAGGAGTCCTCGGCGTCGCTGGCGAGGTCCGAGCACCGAGGAGTCCTAGGCGAAGCTGGCGAGGTCCGAGTACTGAGGAGTCCTCGGTGTAGCTGGCGACGTCCGTGCGGTGAAGTGTGCCCACTTACTCCTTGAGCACGAAGAAAACGAGCGCTGAGGAGTCACCGACGTAGCTGACGATGAAGCATGAGCGGTGAACAGTCTGGTCAACTGGTCGGCGGCGAAGTGAGCATTGAGTAGAAACGACCGGCGAACAGTCCGATCAAATGGTCGGCGACAGAGTCCATGAACCAAGTGGTCAGACCAGTTGATCGGTGAAGAAGCCCGAGGACCAGGTGATCCGATCACCTGGACGACGATCCTGCAATACAAACATGTAGAATGGGTAGTACATAATGTAAAAATATATGAACTCTGAAGAAAAATCAGCAATGACGATAAAATAGTGTAAATAGCTCGACGATTAGTTGGTGTGAAGATATATTTATATTTAATATAAACCGTCCGACCAGTTAGTGTGTAGCTGAGTCTTTAGCCCTAGCTAGCCCATAGTCCATAACATCGAGCGCAGAGCCTATGCACATGTAGGAGGAACAGTCATGACCAAGGAGCCGCTACCGACCACCCATAACGCAGAGCGCGGAGCCCGTAGCACGTATAGGGAGGAGTTGGAGACAGGGCCGTCTTTGGAGGCGTTCGAGCATCAACATGACTGTTCGAGGGTTCGAAAATCGTTTGGAGAACAAATATAAAAAAAACAGTTCAGAGAAACATTATGGCGATTAACGAAGATTGGAGAATATTTAAAAGAATATTAAAACGTGACTTAGCTTTAGACGGAGCGTCTGGTCGGCGACGTATGGCGCTATCTGGTTAGCGTTGACGGCGAACACCTGGCGGGCGGTGAGTTGTTGGTGAGGGCGACCTCGAAGGTGGTTCCGAGATCGGATCTGCTGTCGCGGGGGGTGATGTAGCCAGCGATGAATCGTCGTCGTCGACCGATATGGATCTCCACGAGATTGTTGACGAGAACGCACTGTTGATTTGAGGTCCATCTGGCTCGCTATGGGATCAAGCGCACACCCCTACCTGGCGCGCCAACTGTCGACAGAATATCGTCGGCAGTCCACCGAGGGGTATCCCGCGATGGTAGATTTATCGGTGGGGGTGCGCGTAATCAGGAACCGGATGGTGACACAAGGCGTAGAGACAACGATTTAGACGGGTTCGGGCCGTCTGATCGACGTAATACTCTACGTCCTGTGTCTTTGGTGTATTGTATTAAGATGTAGTAGATAGATCTTGATGGATCGTGTCCGCTAAGGGACCCCTGCCTCTCCTTATATAGTCTGGATGAGCAGGGTTACAAGGTAAGTATCCTATTTGGTACTATACAATGTCTTGCGGTGCACGCCTAGCAGCGCTGTGCACGTCTTGATCTTGTGGGATGGACCGTCCCTGAGAACGCAGCCTATGTGATCTGTCGTGGGTATCCGGGGGCCATACCCCCACACTGAGCTGTTTTGAAAAAAGCTATTTAACAAAATAGCTTTACCAACAGCTTCATGCATGAACGAGAGAGAGCTATGATAAGCTAGTTATTTTAATTCTTTCTAGCTATGTCTTTATGAGAAAAGAAAAAAAATAGTTTCACCCATAAAGCTGTTTCGGAAATGGATGTTTGGTAAAAAAAAAACTCACTCTCGTATTCTCAGCGCGTACCCTGTTTCCGCAATACCGTCCCGCGAAAACGGAAACAGTCGAGGTTTTTTCCGTCCCGTTTCCGTCGCCACCGACCACTGCCATTTCTCTTGGACTTTGGAAAGCACATGACACGACGTGGCCGTGCTGCTCTCCGACGTGCACGCATGCACGTCGTAGCAGGGCCTTGTTTAGATACCCTCAAAATTCCAAGTTTTTTCACTCTCTCTTCATCACATCAATTTTTAGCTGTTTGTATGGAGCATTAAATGTAGGTAAAAAAAATAACTAATTGCACAGTTTAGTTGGAAATCACGAGATGAATCTTTTGAGCTTAGTTGATCCACGATTGGACAATATGTACTAAATAAGACGAAAGTGCTACTATTCATCGGTTTGAAATTTTTTTCATTCTAAACGAGGCCCAGATCAAACGCCATGGTGCCTAATTTTGTTTGACTCGCCTAATTTTGACCGACTCTTTTTTTTCTAAAGCAAAGCGAAGTGCAGCAAGCGCGTAGCGAAGCAATCGCATTCGCAGCCGCAGGGCACGGCGGCGGCGAGTGCCTGCCTGTGGCCTGCGGGGCCCACTTGCAGCGAGCCATACCGGGAGGGGAGTGTGGTCCGGTGTGTGCACGCAAACATTCCTCGCCTCATCTCTCTTGGAGACGCGAATCACGAGGCAGGCACTCTACTACTAGTAGTATAGGACTAGAGCCCCAGCCACCAGGCGAGCACCGCCACACTTCGCGGCGACCGACCGTTCGACCCACCGGCCGACGACACGGCGAGCGAGCGCCCGCGGCCACGATGGAGAGAGGTAATAGCGGGAGCGGGAGGCCGCCTTCTCCGCCTCCGCCGGCAGCGCCGGCCGAGAGGAAGGCGGCGTGGAGGGACGGCGCCGTCACCTACTTCCACCTCCTCTTCTACATCGCCATCTCCGGCGGCCAGATCTTCTTCAACAAGGCAAGCCACGCCGCACACCTCACCTAACTTAACCCCCGATTCCCGCGCGCGCCGCGCTCCCTTCCTTCCTCAATCCTCCCCGGCCCCAGCCCCGCGCGACTCGCCCGCTGCGGCGGAATGGGTCGGGTTTCAGGGTGGGTTTTTTTTGCCCCCCACTCCCCCAGTTTAGCGTCGACGAGGGGTCGACTTCCGTGCCTTCTCGCCTGGAGGAGCATAGCGATGTGCCCGGTTCCTGCTGCAGCCCTGATGAAGGCTCCAATGCGCTCCCATCGATTTTGCCCCGAAGTGAGCTCGCTGAGATTTGGAGCCGGCTTCCTTCCTGATCCTGCACGCGACACCTAAGCCTTAAGTTTCCGAGAGCTTGGGCTTTAGCGATCCGCCCCCTTGTGTTTCGTTTATGACCACTTCCATACTTCCCCAGGGGATAAAGTGCCAAAATAGTTGCTCATCTGGGCTGTTGTCAGCTTTACCCAATTTAGATTGTTAGGTTTCACGAGGAAATTGCTGCTCTGCTCACAAGTGCCAATTATCTTCTCCTGTTAGATAAGCTTCATCTGGACAACTGTGAATGTCATGTGCAGTTGTGCACAACCCTTTCACATCAACATCACTGTTCATCAGCTTGAGATCCGGGAAACTCACCTCTTTTGTTGCTTGGTTCCTTTGCTCGCGCACCATGTGCAACTTCTTTCGGTTGGTTGGGGCGGGTTGACTTAACTCTCAGCATGTGGCAGCAGATAGCTGCTTCGGTAATAAGAAATTGAGCTTCCCTTTTGCTGCTGCTGGTGTTGTCTTTTTCCATGTGTGCATATATGAAAGTACAATCGAATTAGTCATGGGTTTTATTGGATTGATCGTTATCGGTTACTAGGACCCTCGAGGACTTGGTTCTGTTTGATTTCACATTGTAATGCACGGGTCTGGGCTTCTGGCTTCAATTGTGACACTCTGATTCAACATGTGTCAATTCCGCTAAACTACTTTTGTTTGCTTGAATAATAGTTTCTGTGGAGTTGCAAAACTATCTTGCCTAATGCAATTTCCCTACGCAAGCAGTTGCATCAAATTCATTCTTGCTGTGAATTCAAAGACTAACTTTTCTTTTTATATGATGATCAACTCTGTGCCTTCATTGAATTTAGCTAATAATGTTCTTATTCTTTTTTAGTCTTATTAACTGTTAAGTACTTGGTTTTTTCATTGTACAGTGGGTCTTATCCTCAAAAGAGATCAACTTTCCCTATCCTGTGGCACTAACTCTGCTGCACATGGTCTTCTCGTCTGTAGTATGCTTTGCAATCACAAAGGTTTTCAAGGTAATTATTCATGTGCATTGTAGCGGAACACAGTTTGCTTGCTATATTACTAGTTATAGGTGTAACACCCAGGTCTTCCTGTGGTTCCATTTGTTTCCTTGGGTATTCTGTAGATCTGGGCACACACTTACTCTTTCCTTCTATATTGATGATATTTCCCAGATCATAAAGATTGAGGAGGGAATGACTACAGATATGTGAGTCTTGGCTGATCGGCTCACACTAATTCCATAGGCTTATGTACTACTTTCTTTCTAATTAATTTTCACCTGTCCAACCATGAGTATGACATGCATAATTGCATACATGTCTATCTTACCTTGTATAAGCAGATCACAAAGGCAGTTTATGAGTTTCGCACAATGATGTTATGTTCTAAACTTCTAATATTGATAACTAGGGCCTTGAGGAAATACTGATTTTACCTTGAAGAAAACAGGGTAGCATTCTCACCGTCAAAGGGAAACTTAAAGTCATGAACTTGAAATTTATGAGTGACCTGTATTTTGAAAAATCAAAGTTGGCAGCATAAAAAGATGAGCATATTGATTACTTGGAATTTGGTTGAACAATACTTGGTAATTGGACCGTGTTTGTTTTTGTCAAAAGTGTTTTTTTAATAAGTAGGCTTCATATCCTTCAGGAAATGTTTTGATTTAGATTTGGAAATTGTGGGCATATTGGTTTTCTACTTTGTTTCTGAAATTTAAACCTAAACCACCTAGGAGGAACCATATTAAGAAGAAATAAGCAACTGAGCTTGTGTGGTTTAGTATTTACCGGAATTCATCATTTTCTTCCCACCGTACTGTTCCGAATTCGTTTTGGTTTGTACTATGCTGTTTCTGAACTCGTGGTTTTATTCACTGTAAGTACATGAACTGCTTTTTTTTCCCCTTACTAGTTCCCCTGAACTTTCAGATATATCAGTTCAGTCATTCCAATTGGAGCAATGTTTGCAATGACACTTTGGCTAGGGAACAGTGCGTACCTCTACATATCTGTCGCGTTTGCACAGATGTTGAAGGCAATAAGTATGTGTGATACCCTCAGTTTTGATTGTGAGGAAAATATCGGGATTTGATAGACTTACATGTGATGCTAATATGCTCTCATTGTACGCTACAGTGCCTGTAGCTGTGTTTCTTCTCGGATCAGCATTTGGCCTGGAAGAAATGAGCTATAAAATGCTTTCTATCATGTCTGTTATCAGTGTCGGAGTTATTGTGGCTTCTGTTGGTGAAATTACAATCAGTTGGGTTGGAGTGGTTTACCAGATGGGTGGAGTTGTCGCGGAAGCCCTAAGACTTATCTTCATTGAGATATTTCTGAAGAAAAAGGGCGTCAAGCTGAACTTGATATCCATGATGTACTATGTTAGCCCTTGCAGGTATGTTTTCCCGTTCACTATTCTAATTAACTAACTCGAAAATACCGATAATTGTTTTAATTTCATCTATGATTTTTCCTGCAGTGCTGTATGCCTGTTCATTCCCTGGTTGTTCTTAGAGAAGCCAAAGATGGATGATAGTATTTCATGGAACTTCCCGCCATTCACATTGTTCTTAAACTGCCTGTGCACTTTCATACTCAATATGTCGGTTTTCCTTGTCATATCACGGACTAGTGCGCTGACAGCTCGAGTTACTGGTGTTGTGAGGGATTGGTCTGTAGTTTTGCTGTCAGCTGCCATCTTTGCTGATACACAGCTTACCTTCATAAACATAATTGGTTATGCCATAGGTATTCGGCTGATGAATCCTGAATTATTTTAACATTGATTGGTCTTTCGGTATCTATTGGTCTGTTTTACTTAAAATCCTGCATCTCTGCAGCCATAGCAGGTGTTGTTGCATATAACAACCATAAGCTCAAGGTAAAACCCCAAGCGAACCCACAACAAGGTGACGAGAACAAGGTCATTTCAGGAAGCACCCGAGATGTGGTGTTGTCAATGAACTCTGCAAAAGAAGCTTCGTAGCACCAAAAGTAGTGAGATTTTGAAACACTTTTCTTTTTCACAGAGGTAACAATATAAATTATTGATGTCGCTACTGCACCAGGCACGCATATGTCATCCGCAAAAATTTTCCTGATTTGATGTTTGCGTTTACTTGTGATCCAGGAGAATTGCGCTCTCTTTTGTTGGGTTGGCCAGCTCTCCTTGGATACATTCTTTTTCCTTCCCGCGGATCTGGAGGGAAGACATTTTGTACAATGATATGCTCAAGATGATACACTGCCTTCACAGTTGTAATATTGCTGCTCAAAAAGGTGGGAGCACGCCATACAGATGAAATTAGGCCATAAAGTTGCCGTGTTTTCTTTTGAACTATTGTAACAACTCATCAGGTGCTCCAAAAATGGCAGCCCTGAATCTTTTTTTGTACATGGTTTGCTTGGGAGACCATGAGATGTGATGTAGCGATATATGCAAATCTGGCAGATCAAAGAATGCAAGATATGTTGGTTTCTGAATCCAGCAATTCTCAGTTTACTTGAAGGATTTTGATTCTGCAATATATGTTTTCAAATTATTTGATTATTCAGATGAGGACGATCTCAATTTTCTTTTGTCTTAAAATTTAAAAAGATTATTCAACAGATGAGAAACCTGCTGCAAATTTGTGCAATGCCCATTTTCATTACTATGCTAGATGTTTATGCTGCAAGCCATGATTCGCAGCCCAAAGTCCCAAAGGTTTTAAAAATGGTGTAGTATTTAAAATCCATTGTACTTTAAATTCACTAATTTTTAATAGCATTTTTTTTGTTTAAAAGTTTCTTTTTAATAAAAAAATACTAGTAAAATAATGACGAAAATACCCCCATCACCTGGTCCCATTGGGTCCGACCGTCTCTTGTCAGACCCAGCTCAAACCCCTCCTCCATCCCGGGCGGCGGCGGCGGGGAGCTGCCTTGGCGCCCGGCAGCGCGGGGCAGCAGAACAAGCGGCTCCCACGGCTTGCCCTGCGACGGTGTCAGCGGCGGGCCTTGGGCGCCGAGGCGCCTCTCCTCCTCTAAGCTCCAGGTCCGTTCGCGCACAAGTCATTCGAGGTGAGCTCGGTTTCCGTTCTAAAGTTATTTCTGCAGGATTCTCAAGCCTTCCAGTTGCTGTGCAGTTCCTTCTCGGGGAAATTGATCCGGAGAGAATGGAAGAGCCGGATTGTCCAGAAGGTTCCGCTTCCGACCGCGGAGGAGAGCGGCAGACGGCTTCCCTGCCGCTGCCGGCCTCCTTCCTCGAGTTCCTCAGCGAGAATGGCCTGGACCCTGCGGTGTACTCAATGGCAGCCACCATCCCGCGCTACATAAGGTGACTGACCCCCACCCGTGCTTGCTGCACTGCACCTTTGCACTTGTTGAGGTTGAGGGCCTCTTTGTTGCGCATTGTCTTGCATTTTGCATTTATGCTTGCTTGTTTGTTGCTGCTCTAATTCCTTTTCCAAGTATGCTAAAGAGGGAGCTTGATTTAGTTTTTTCTAATCCCAAGGCTGAAACCAGGCATGGAGTCCCAGATCGCAGAGATGGAAGCCGAGTTGAAGTGTGGCCTCGAGAAGGTTTCATGGCTGCCAGGGTTCTATGCGATTCCGCCGGAAATTCAGATTGCTGGCTCCACGGCTTATCAGCAAGGGAAGGTAAGATGAATTCACATTTGATTGTTCAGCTGTCCTGTTAAATGCCAGCATGATGCAATTGTTTCTTTTATATACTATCTTTAAACGACTGTGGCAAGCTAGTATAAATTGATGGCATGTGTTGTCTGATGATGCACATGTAAACTTTTCCACGGTGTCTTTGTCTGTAAATTTACCCTAATCTCTTAGAAAAAAAAAACAATATTTCTGGTTTCGGCATCTGTGATCACACACAGCCGAGTTCTTACAAATTCACCCTGAATGGCAATTGCATTCCATTTTCTTTCAAAAGTATAAATATTTTAAGAGATGAGATGCAGTCAAACATAACTAAATCAGTAAATGAGATGTCCAATTCTTAACAATGGGGTGTGAGTACAACTTATGCTGAATGCTCAAGCTCAACAAATACTTTTTTTTCGAGAAAAAAAAAGCTCAACAAATGCTTGCTGCTGCAATTTGCAGCAGAAGATGGAATTCCCCATGGCAAACCTACTATGTATCATGTTTTTTATTTTCTTCCATTTGCTTCAGCTGAACATATTTTAAATGAATTGCAGATCTATGGAATTGATGCTGCTTCTGGAGCTGCTATATTAGCACTTGATGTTCTACCAGGAGACCATGTCCTTGACCTCTGTGCTGCTCCAGGTAAATTACCATACCAATAATTTTTTTTTATTGGAGCATTATTTTCTTAGTGTTAAATGAATACGATAACGACAAATGTGATGTGCTTGTTTAGTGAACTGCATGGGTGCCACAGTGTGAAAGAACTACTTTAATGCATTACCATTACCATTACCATTACCATAAGAGCATGAAGTCAGTTTCAGAGGGATTGATCTTTAGTTAGGGAACATTTGATCCTGGTTTATCTGTTTGACCACATGTTCCATTTGTATGAACCACTTGTAGTTTCAGCTATCCTTCTTAAACGATAGGCTGTAACATGTAGTTTTGTGTTTTTCCCAGTATACCTGTTGCATCCTGCATGTATTTTTAAACTTTACTCTGAGAAGAGGATGTTATCTATGAGACTTGAGGCTACACCTGTTTAGCCATACTATGTAATCTTACTAAAATCTTTTTGTCTATTATATTACTGTTATAGAATCATCTATTACATTTATAAAGACTGCTAGATTATGACTTTCCATATCTAGTGACTCCCAGTTGCATTCCTGTTTTATTTGGACTATTACAGTCTCAATTTCAATAAACATGTACAATTGTATTTTTTTTTAAAAGAATGGAGCATCTTGCTATTAGTCCTGTAGCTTGTGTTAGGTTTTTCCTTTTTGGATATTTATGTTATTCACTGTGCTGACAATGCTGATATATGTTATATTGGTATGCTAGGTGCAAAGCTTTGCATGCTCGCAGATACGCTTGGAACTACTGGTTCTCTGACTGGTGTTGATGTTGCAAAGCACCGTCTTGCAGCCTGTCGTACAATGTTGCAGAAGTATTGTCTTGGTGACCGTACTCGGCTCTTTGTTGCTGATGGAACTTTGTTTTCCATTTTACCTGTGAACTCCAGGATGCGAAGAATGGAAGGTATTCTGATTTTGAGGAACTCCTTCCCTTTTATGTTTCCTTGTTTTAGAACACGGGAAAGGAAATATCATTTTTTTTTAGTTGATACATCTGCTTGCTGTCTGTCACAGGTTCAATTGGCGTTGAAGAAAATGGAAGCACATTCCGAGAATGGACTTCAAGAAGATCATGGAAGGATCGGCAGAAGACTAAGAAAGCAAATGCAAATGGTCCACAGCACCTACTGGCCACTTCGGAACCTGAACTGATATACTATGGTAAACATTCAGGATTAGTTGGACTGTGTAAATCTGATGTCTTTTGTCCCTCAGTTGATGATGAAGCTTGTACATCTGGCTATGATAAGGTATTCCGTTATATCCTCATAGCATATTAGCATATTTTGCTTGGACTATAGCGTATCAGCACCCTTTTCTTGGATTTAATGCGCTTAGTATTATTTGAATTGAAGAGCAGTTGTGATTTGGTAGCACTTTAAGTTATTATCTCCATCTGCTGTGGTGCAAATATCTTTTGTGATGACTAATAAATTTTATTAGAACAACCCATAGCAAGCAGCATGCACGATTAGAAATGAGACTCAACATGCTTTTCACCAGTTGCACATGCTTCTCACTTCATTTGGATGAACCGTACGCAGGTCCTAGTAGATGCGGAGTGTACTCATGATGGATCCATAAAACACATTCAGAAATTTGAATTCTGGGGATGGAAAACTCTAGATCGCCGCGTACTTGATGCTGAAAGAACCGAGAACCTTCTTCAGCTTCAGGTACCTCTTTCATTCAGGCCATATCTATATTTTAGATCCAGTTAGGTACTTCCTCCGTTCCAAATTGTAAGTCTTTTTGGCTTCTAGCTAGACATAGAGTATATCTAGTGAAGTTTCTGTTCCTTGCACTGAAGTTTCTGTTCTGTTACTTGTGAAATTTATGCTGTATATTCTCAACAGATGGTTTTATAAACTTCATCTGTTATGCAGTTACATCTTCTCACAAACGGTTTTAAATTGTTGAAAACTGGTGGTTCACTTGTATATAGTACTTGCAGGTGAGTAATATTGTTCTGGGAATTTGGCCTTATTGGAGTACAAACTTGGAATCTTATCTATTTCCGAGTCACCAAAATTTATACCTTCTCCTGTGGCATTGTCATGTCATATTGTGTAATACCTACTGACTTTGCTTTCAAATAGCTTGACAGTTGCACAAAATGAGAGCGTGGTTCAGCAATTCCTTTCAACACACCCTTCTGCAGGTACAAACTATGTTACTCACTTCAGTAGTTCAGTGATTTTGTTCTATTTAGTTTGCAGAGTAGGGGCTCATTTTCTGATTTAGATTGTGTATCCTAGCTGTTGTAACTTTCCTAAATAATATTCCTTATTTGTGTAGAATATGTTTAGTGAATCTTACTGTTAAAAACATTGCTAGGTACATTTGCAGAGAAATTTAGTGTCCAATGCATTTTGGTTTTTCTTATGTCTTCATGAGATTGGAGCAAAATCAGCTGAGCTCAGATTAGTATGTGACCAGGTTTGGTCAAGCCAATACCATCCCAACCTTTCTTGGCCTGGTCTTATTATAGCTAGCTCAGTGGACTGGACCAATATAGTTGACCGGTTGTGTCCAGAACTTAACTGGACTTGTCTTGACAAGCCTCATCCTGAATTCATCCTGGCCTTTTAGCAAGGCATCTTAAATAATGTTTTGATTTAGTCTCAACATTCTGGATCTTTTTCAACAGTGATTTATAGGATGACTTTTGTAGGTGACATATAACATTAGAGAAGTGTTACCTAATAAAACAAAGTGACATTTAACTCTATAGTATCAACCAATATGCAAAGAGCCAAATACAGAATTAAGAGCAGAGACGAAAAAAAGGAAAATGAATTAATATGTTTTTTTTGGTAATTGAACGACTCTAAAAGTGCAAACATTTATGTTTGGAAACTATTGATATTTCACTGATTGTTTATCTCGAAATGACCGCATCTTCTCTAGAGAAGAGAAGTGCAAAATGTGGTTTGAGTAATTTTCAGTTGGAGTATGGAAGTGCTGTCCTTATCCATGACATTTGTTTTTAGTTCATTCAGTTAATGCCAAACTTCCTTGATATCCTACCAGTATATGTTGCTTGTTTTTCCAGTTATCCCCTTATGTCCAGATCATGAAAAATTATCCCTTGATGTGACGGTTGCAACTTGCAGATTTGCAGAAGATCGATTTGGCTGATACTTGGCCCTGCAGAAGTGGCGGCATCCCCAAAACACTGCGATTTGATCCCGCAGTTTCACAAACCAGTGGTCTTTTTGTTGCCAAGTTCAGTAAACTACCAACTTAAAGCATTTTCTGGTTTATCTTCCTGGATCATTCATGTCCTTTCACTTGTAAAACTGGGTTTTCTTGTCAGCAACTAAATGACAATACAGTACAAGTTGGTTCCCAATTCCCATGCTTTTTTATGATAAATTCACATTTAGCATATGCTTCTAACTGCGACAAGACAAAATTTTGTGTTCTTGCAGTTGGATTGATCAGTCAAATACCCAAACGATAGCAAACTGCCAGGTACCCAAATCTTAACTCAGGATGGGGTAGGTAAATGTTAGGTTTCATTTCTTTTGACAACAACTCATTCCGTGCTGCCTGTTACTTGTTGGTATACCCTCCTCCAATTTTAAATGGCCAGTACAATTCCTCTATTTTAAATACTTTCTACAATTCCTCCTATTTTAAATACTTTTTAAATCTTCGTGGTTAAAGGGTTGTTTTCCTTCATCAGTTATTGGCTGCCTGATTTCGTGGTCTTCTTGGTCTCAAGTCCGAACACCGGGTATTCATGGTAACTTCGCATGGGGTGGTCACAGTCCTCATGGTGCTACTTTATCTTTATTATTTTTAAAGATAGTGGCGTGAAAAGATCCCAGCCGATGCACGCAACCATCCTCATGTTGTGACGGCTTGAAAGTCCAGATTAAAGGGTTGCCTTGGCTTACTTTGCTTCCTGATTTTCTGTGTTTCATAGGATTAGCGTAGCATTATATGCCAAGACTAGATCAAGTAATGAAGTGCATGTAGTTGTTGCATCACATTGCCTGACAGTAGCAAAATGACAAAGAGCCTGACTATTGGTCAGGATGGGCAGCTTATCAAACACCAAAGTAGATTTGCTGCCTGCAATTTAAAAACTAAAAAACCATGGGCATCCTTACTGGGAAGGTCAGCTGCATGATGTAAACCTGTGCTTAGGGCAATAATTTAGGCTTCCAAGCATTATGGCCTCAATTACTTCTTAATCCTGATATTTCGTAGCGTATTTGGCAACTAGCTATCATCCGAAGTTTGGAGAAATGTTTTACCCGACCAGGTAGTTGGGAAGCAGGTTTGGACCCTGTTTGAATCATGGATGTTTTTTCCTGACTCTTCTGGGAACCTAGCAAATTTTCTATAAAAGTGCTTTTACAAAAATCATGTGATTCTTACACTTTGAACAGACCCTTTTTTATATTAGTTAACTCATGTCTATGGCTGCTACCGTGAAACCTTTTTATATATATATATATATATAAAGACTTATTCAATTGCACATACATTGACACCTCTTTCTTTCTGCTTTTCATGAGATCTTTCTGGGCAATATATGTGCAATTGAATAAGTATACTTTGTCACATGCAACTGATGCAAGTTGGCATTTTTAGATACAAAATAACCACTGCACTTCTGTTGCTTTATATTTGTCACAACGAACTTGCTGGGTATGGGCATATCACATCGTATCCCAGCTGCATATCTGCACGCAGCCTTTCTTTCTTTAGGTCCCATGCTCATGTCTTGCTCATGTGACGCACCCGTATCGCCGGCATGTTCTCCACTGCTTGCCGTCTCTCCCCTCCATTGCTGGCTCCACCAGGAGCTCTGCTTCTCGGTGCATCACGTTCCCAAACTTTCCTGCCATTCTAGTCCAACACCCAACGTCTTGAGATTGCAGAAATAACAGTTGAGAATCAGACTTTTGAGGCAGTAGGTTTTAGGATCACATCAAAGTACTTTCAAGTACGGCAATGCAATATCCCCTTGTTGGTTTACACAAGGTGTGGTGTGGCTTCACTTTCATCATGATATCCAAAGTTGAGCTTTGATTGGCGATCAGGGCGACAGTCTGCACAACACCCATGTTTTGTGGCTCTCACGGCTTGATTTTTCCATCCGTCCGATTTCAGATATATGGTTCGGACTAGATATAACTTTGTAGTTACCAGAGACAAATACTAAGTGTTATTAGATTAGATGCCTTAGCAACCTATTTTTATTATGCCATTATCGCTATAGTTTTTCACAAAAACAAGAGGCTAATTCTAATATAAACTAATTGTAACTGAGGTACGAAAAAATGTGTTAGGAAGCTATGAAACTTTTTTTATTTCTTATTTCTTGTATTCACTATCTCTGCTCTCTAAAGCCTAAATCTTGATACAAATCTGAGACATTAAAATCATGTGTTGAGGCCTTTTTAAAAAACACT
Organism: Miscanthus floridulus; assembly: GCF_019320115.1. Lineage (NCBI taxonomy): Eukaryota > Viridiplantae > Streptophyta > Magnoliopsida > Poales > Poaceae > Miscanthus > Miscanthus floridulus. The sequence continues at coordinate 63,051,486 of NC_089587.1, read as the reverse complement.
CAGGTGTTTTTTTAAGCTTGTTCCGTAAGTTTGGCGAAATCTTTTTTTTTTGTTATAGGATATATATATATATATATATATATATATATATATATATATATATATATATATATATATATATATATATATATATATATATATATATATATATATATATATATATAATGCTTGAGTAGCAAATGCTTATTCTCTGGCAAGATCAAGAAAAATATTGTCAATAATTTTAAAAGGTCTAATTTGGACATATACTCCCTCCAGCCAAAAATAAGTTGGGATGGCTGTAACAGAACCGTCCAATTTATAAGAGTACAAGTACCATGGTAGCCCGCAAGCGGATGCACTATCATGCTTGAGTCCATATAAACCCGGTAGTCCGTCGAGTACCACGAAGGGTCTCGATTCATCGTCAACATATAACCAAGATCGTACATGATTCAACATACACGTCACATGTTACGTAGAGTTCACAAAAACATTGCCATACATCAGAGTGCGATTAAAGTTATTACAAACCAAGTTCAAATAAAGTAGTAGCGGAAGCAAGGTAGTTTTTAAACCAACATCTAACACCATTGTTCAAATACTTGTTAGTCTATGAGCACAACCCACAAAAGCATCATAGATTAGATATATAAATAGAATCGCCTTGCTCGGGGCCTACTCCTTGCCCATGGCGGGACAGAAGTAGTTCTTACAATATCCATGATATACTGTGTTATCCGCAACAAGTGAAAAATAAACCCTGAGTACAAGAAGGTACTTAACTAGACTTATCCGTCATAAATCAAAAATAAAGTGACTCCAAGGATCATGCAAGGCTTTATAAGTGGAGCCAGCTTGATAACATTTTGCATAAAAAACCACTAATTCAGCTATACATTTTATAATTCGGTCATCAAGTTAATTATAACTATTCATCTTTAGATTAGCAACTAACCTGCGCCAAACATGTGGTATATCCATAGTGACAGAACAATAGTAACCATAGTAATTTATTATATCATTCTCAGAACCATTCCACTTGTCATTATCACTACGATAGAAGGACGCTCAGTCAAGTTTCTCACTATTCGGGAGAGACTGCGATTCGAATCGATTGCAACTAGTTGGGCAGTATTCCTAATACAAACCCAGGTCTACCAGCCACGGTAGCCTTAGGTTACCTTTGGTACAACTTAGGTCTAATTTGCGGGTTCGATCAGCGCTGCACCCTCAGGGACACTACCGGATGCCAGGTTGATCAGGACTCTAACCTACCCTTGGCTTCACACCGGCTCCCCGCACATCCTTACTACCTCTAGTGTGCGCACTTTGACAGAACGAGGCCCGACCTGAGTTGAGCTACTCAACTTCGCGGTCGAAACGAGTTATCCGGTCAGCTAAGTGAAAGGCATGCGTTCAAAATGACCGAGGACCAACAACGATGCGGTCCTTAATTGGCGTAGACGGAATCACATGAGTCAACCAACAATATAGACTCTGTCCGGCCTCGATTTACAACCTCCCATGGTTCTTTTACACGATAGCAAATATAGCCAACCGTGGTTCAGTATCCACCTATATTTCACAGGTGACAGAAAATCACCCAACTTCTATCGAGCTAAGCATTGCTAAGCAGTTATTCGATCCTAGACCTACATAGGATTCAAGGTAGATTTCTAGACTTGGTAGTTCTATGCATCAAGTATTTTCGATCAACTCTTATAATCTAATGCATCAAACATAAATGACTCAAGTGATATTTTATAAAACATATGAGGCTTATAATGTTTCGGAGCTTGCCTTTCAGAAAAGAAGTGGGTCGATGGCCAGGGCACTCCGAAAGTCCCTCAGTATCTGGCTCCTCACTTTCGAGAGCTACTGGTTGTGGTGTCTCATGATTCTCCTCCGCCTCTTCTTCGAATTCCAGTAGGGTTACTCCTTCGGGTGATCCTATATGTATGAGCATGAAATAAGATATCATGGATGCATAGATAATGACATGGATGATATGATATGATAAAATGCATACTCATAAGTGTCATTAATAGTAATGTATTAAAGTGATAACATGATAAATTTTCTTTTACTGAGTAGGTGCATATCTCCTCTCTAATAATTAAACAAACACCTATTTAAATATTTTCTGGGCTGTAAGACAGCAGCCACTTGTTTTGACCATAACTGGAATTATACACACCCAAATAATATGGTTGTCGACTTTATGAAAAGCTTATGAAATTGTCTACAACTTTCTTTTAATCATCTTAAGATGATTCAGTAGCTATCCAGGTCAAACAATTCAATATTCTAGATCTATCCAGAGGACAAGCAAATCTGACAGCAGACTTCTAACAGCTATAAATCTTAAACCATTTAGCCTATAGCTATGAAATTTTAGGACAAGCAATATGAGTAAGTTATCTATAACTTTGTTATTAACAAGTTTAACAGGAAAAGTCACTATCATCATGAATTTGTCAACACAACAGAAACTACTCCTGCAGCCATCTAGTTGAATTATAAAGCAATGATTAAGTAGCTGCCTATAACCAATCAATTCTAAACACAACTACTAATATCAATAGATCATATGCATCACAAGCACCATAGAAAATATCATGGTTAAGCCCAAATAATTTACTTATGTGTATTTATTAATTTCCTTATATAATAAGGTGGTTAAAAGGATAAATATTTCCAGTGCTCAAATTTTTTTGAGAAAATTACAGTATCCTACATCTGACCTCAGTAGTCTACTATACAAATTTCATGCCATTTGATTAAGTATAGCAACCTCTACAAAAATGACAAGTTGCATAAGCTTATTTTAGCAAAAATAGTATAACCTGGTGAAGAGTGCCAAACAACAGATTTTATATTTTTCTTACTGTCATTCTAGCATAAGAACATTGTGTAAAAATTTACATGAGCATAAGTTATGTATTTTTATCCCATTTATTTTCACTAGAAACTAGCAATTATTTAAGATTAAATAGGAAGACCATATTCCAAGTATGCCGACAGTAGGTTTAGGATTTTTCCTAGCTAGAGAATGTCAACACAAGACCATCAAAATTAGAATCACATTTTTCTCACTCCTCTAGCTCAAGTTATGCATTTTACAAGATTGAAACTAATTTAAAAGCACTTTACTAGCTTAATTTAATTCTCCTAGAAAAATATCCTAAACAGTAGGTTTCATATTTTTATTAAATAGTATACTTCATGATAAATCCAACGAAATTTGGTTCACTTAATTTGGACACTCCTAGCTCTAGATATGAATTTTTGAAGTTTGAATCAATTTCTAAAAAAGAATAAAGAAAAACATTTAAAACTGAAATCGCTACGTGTACCCGGCTCACTACACCCGCTGTGACTGACTGCTGGGCCCCGTAGGTCAATGGGCCCCACATGTCATCGGCACAGAAGCAGGGCAGCGGCTTGACCGACGGCAAACTCGTCGACAGCGAGGTAAACAGCGGTGAGGTCACCACCGACGTGCTCTCCTCGACACCCCGCGTCGAATAGTACCCTTGATTGACTCAAAGGCGCGCCGGAGCAAGCTCGACGACTGCCATGGCGGCACGGCGGTGATGCGCGATGGCGCACCGGCCGACTCTGGCCACGATGGGCTAGGGCGAGCTCGGCTATGGCTTCACGGTGACCTAGCGGACCTAGCAGGTGTGGATTAGGGTCAATAGCGGCATCGGAGGGGCACGGCCGCGTGCATGGCGGCACGGCCGTGTGAGCGTGGCAACGGCGAGGTCACCGTTCTGATGAGATGGCAGTCGATGATGGGTCTCCATCATGGAACAAGCTGCTAGGGTTCACGGCGGCGCTGAAACGCGCGCTAGAGAGGGATGACATGGTCTAGTTGGTGCCGGCCACGGCGAGCTTGAGCTCACGGCCATGGCGGACGCGCATGGCGCGGTCGCATGTTCCCACGCCGATGCTGCAATAGCGATTAACCGGCCCTCGGCTCGAGCTAGACCTAACCCTAGGCTTCCCAAAACGAGAGAAAGGAGAAGGCGATAGGGCTTCGGTGAGCACGACCACGGTGAGCGCAAGCTCAGCGGTGCTCCGGCGAGGGTCGCGGCGACGGAAACGGCCCGTAGGCCTTTACCTTGGCTCGAGCTAAGGCGCTAACGAGTCGAGGATGTAGAGCGGGTCGCGGCGAGGTAGTGTGCGTGAGCTATTGAGCAATGGCGCGGTGGCGGCGGTGCGCGAGCTCGGCGAAGGCACGACGGCGATGGCGCTGCTCGGCTGCGGAAGAGAACGAGCGCGAGGCGAGGCAGAGAAGGAGTGAGCACGAGTGGGAGTGGAGGGACGCGTCGCGACGGCTTTGCGGTCCGCCCCGGCCTGACCAGCGGGCCTGGCGCCGGCATACGGCCACCAGGTGGCGGCCGCGGCCTACGCGCGGTCGGCCACCGAGGTCGGTTTGAATTCGGCTGAGGCCTGATTTAGTGACTGACAGGGCAACTTTAAGGTGATATAACTCCTAATCCGTGGTGATTTAGTGAAAATAGTATTAGTAAAAGTTGTAGAGCTATGTAAGATCTCCAACTTTGCTTTAGGAAGCATCATCTAATTCTCAATGGTTTGCAAGTTACAAAGCCCCAAAGTGGTGCACTTGAAACTGAAATCTGCATTTTGACTTGGCAAAATTTCGAAGTCTAGAAACAACATTTCATTGCTATTTTGGAGCTGTTTTTTACTACGTTAGACACTGAATTAGCTCATGGACCTAAAACAAAGTTTGTTACCCATGTCAAGAACTATATTAAGGGTGTACTGCCATGCAAACACTCTATGCTATAGTTCAACTTTGATCAACATAGGATCATGAAAAATGACATTATAAGTAAGCTAGGACTTAGAAGCAAAATTGACCCATGTCATGAATGCAAACATTGTTCTATTTTCCATCCTAGATATGTCTAAGGTGTTTTTGTGACCTCACAACCATCTCTTACATTGGTCACACTTGATCACAAGCATACGTAAGTATATAAGCAACATCACATGTGATAAAGAGAAGATGAATGAAATGAAACTTTACATACTCATGCTCATGAATGCTTAGATGATGCTTGTGCTCATGAAATGCAAATGCCAAATGCAATGCTTAACACTATGGTGTTACAGTCTGAAATCAATGGTTCCAAACTTTGACTACAAAGTACTTTTCATGGGCTGAGTTTGAATGTTTGAATGTGATACGTAGTAATTTTTTCTTGATTTTTTAAGAAAAGTATACCTTAGTCATGTTTTATAGATATATTATACTAGTATGTAAAAAGTAGGTGTGACCGTTCGTAAGGATCAAGTTAGATAATCCCAAACGAGTCACGTGATTGGGGGGAATATAAAGTATATATTGTCTATATTTGTATTGGAAGTAGCTTTGATAACCTCATAAACTTGTTGTATTATACAAGTATATCCTAATAGACAACTAATAGTCAAAATTACACCTCAAAAACCATGAATGAAAATAAAAAATTATAGTTTCTCAAATATACCACCTCTGTTTAAAATTGTAAGGCTTATTTCATTTCGTGTTTGTTCATCACTCAACTAATTCATAACTTTTTAAGGGAAAAAAACTTGATTTCACTACATTTCGCATGAACTTATCAGCCATGATATAATATTTTTCTCTCACAGCAAAACAACATCAGCCGACTTATCAGCCGTAAAAACCATCGGCCGAACAGCTTCTTATCTAAATACTGATCACATCCTTTCACGAATATGCCTCACAAGGATCAAGTACAGGCACCAAGAGTGCGTAAGAAAAAAAAATGGAGAGAGCAGTGCATATACATAGACACCGATGTCGAAACTAACACTGATTATTTAAGCTTAACTAGCTCTTCCTTGAGTAGTAGCCAAGTCCCAAGTGACACTCCAACTCCACCCACGCCACGGCCATGGCTGCTTCTCATCACCGGTGCACCAGCGTCGCCTCCGAGCTGGAAGGCACGCTCCTCATCTCCGGCAGCCTCTTCCCATACTTCTTCCTCGTCGCTCTCGAGGCCGGCGGCCCGCTCAGGGCGCTGCTCTTGCTCGCCGCGTACCCTCTCGTCGCGCTGCTCGGCGCCGCCTTCGCGTCGGACGACATCCCGCTGCTCGCCATGACCTTCCTGTCCACCGCCGGCCTCTGCGTCGGCGACGTGACGGCCGTGGCGCGCGCCACGCTGCCCAGGTTCTTCCTGACCGACCTCCGGGGCAGCGCGTTCCGGGCCTTGGCGCGCCACGCCGGCGGCGGCGAGAGGTACGTCGTCACGCGCCTGCCCAGGCTCGTCGCGGAGCCGTTCGTCAGGGAGTACCTCGGCGTCGACGTCCGCGTCGTCGGCACTGAGCTGCGGGTGGTCGCTGGGAAGCGGTTCTCCGGCACGGTGGTGGCCTCTCCCGGCGTCGTGGGTAGCGGTGACCGGAGCTTGGGTGCTCTGGTGGCTGTTCTTGGGCGCGACCGGATCGTCGACGTGGGGCTCTACTGCTCCTGCATCGCCGGCGGCGGTGACCGGCAGCCGGCGTTTCTGCAGGTATGCCAGGAGCTCCGCGTGGTGTCCGCGCCGGAGAAGGCGCCGGCGACGCCCCTGCCGAGGAGCGAGTACCCGCGGTCGCTGGTCTTCCACGACGGCCGCCTCGTGTGCCGGCCCGACCCGCTCGCGTGCCTCGCCATCTTCCTGTGGCTCCCGCTCAGCGTGCTCCTGTCCGTGACGCGCCTCCTCCTCGGCTTCTTCCCGCACGGCGCCGACCTCCTGCTTGCCGCGGCCACGGGCTTCCGGATACGCGGCACGCTAGGTGGAGCAGCGGAGCCGGCGGGACCGGGGAGAGGCACATTTTTCGCGTGCAACCACCAGACGCTGATGGACCCGGTGATCCTCTCGACGGTGCTGCGCCGGAAGGTGACCGCCGTGACGTACAGCCTCTCCAGCTTCTCGGAGCTGATCGCGCCGATCCCGACCTCCCGGCTGACGCGCGACCGCGGCAGGGACAGCCGGATCATGCAGGGAGAGCTCACCCGCGGCGACCTGGTGGTCTGCCCGGAGGGCACCACCTGCCGGGAGCCCTACCTGCTCCGCTTCAGCCCGCTCTTCGCCGAGATCGCCGGCGAGGTCACGCCGACGGCCGTCCGGGCCGGCGGCGCCATGTTCCACGGCTCCACGGTGCGGGGACACAAGTGGCTCGACTCCGTCTTCTTCCTCATGAACCCGGCGCCGTGGTACGAGATCCGGATCCTCACGCCGGTGGCCACCTGCAGTGGCAGCAGCGACGGCGGCACGTCGAGCCTCGACTTGGCGAACGGCGTCCAGCGCGTGATCGGCAACGCGCTTGGGTTCGAGTGCACCGGGCTCACGCGCAGGGACAAGTACCGGATGATCGCCGGCCACGACGGCGTCGACGCGAGGTCGTCGCCGCCGAAGCCGCCGCCATCGTCGTAGCTGGAGCTTGCATGTGCGAGCGTGCGCAAGCAATGCACGCATGCAGTGCATAGTGGAACGCGTGTTATTTGCGAACTTTGGAAGCAGGGGCTATAGTACATTTTACTCTCCATTTGTGAATGAACTTTGATTTCTTATCGTGTTGGGTCGTCACTTGTATGTGTAGTTACCAAAAGAAAACTGGGTAATTCTTCCCATTTGTATATTTTTTCAGTAAACAAATACTCCTACTAGAATGCAAGGCAGAGATATACCTATATCATTTTTCGAGCACTTGTAAACATTAGGCTCTCCTCTTAATTAAAAGGCAGAGCTCCTGCTATTGCCATTAAAAAATGCCAATTTCTGAGCTCATTGAAAATACATTAGAGAATTGGCACTTAGAGAGAAAAAAACACTTGAGAAAGACAACCTAACCTTAACACATTGCTAACAACATGGTACTCTAATACCATAAACCCTACTTTGCGAACAATAAACCCTACTTTTTCAATTTCCTAACTGAAGCTAAATCTAGAGGGATCTCGATTTAGCTTAATTTGAGAGTGCATCCTATATTTTTCAGTAAAGAGATCCATCCACCTTTAGGGTTTTTCGATCTTGTGGGCTTAAAAAATAGGAGTAACTCCTAAGCTCATTGAATGAAGATAGGAAAGAGAAGAGAAGTGATCCAAGAAAAAACCCATGTCAGGAGAAGGGCAACCTAAAGCTTAATTAACATTGCCAAAATTGTAATGCCATAAACCCTGATTATTTTGAATTGCCACCAAGAGTCACACATGCTAGCAGATGGATCCAAGCTAGTTCAGTTGACATTATGTTGCCATAAACCTCTGCATGAGTCATGGCACGGCACCCTTCCAAGCTAGAGATCCTGAGAAAAGACATTTGAGTTGACGAGCACCTACCCCAACAACAGTATTGGCAGTGGATCTAGCTATATCCTCTCCCTCCCGAATCATCATGAAACGAACTAATCCCATCCAGCATCCATGCATCTTTGCATGCATGATTGAGGTTTCCATCAGTTCAAATTGTCAGCACGTTCATCGTCTACCTCAGCCAAATTAATTAAGCTCCGATCAGTTTGTGAAACCCTAGCTACAACCAGCTCAAAAACGTTCAGTTGGTTCTCCATTATGGCCACCCAGCTCTCAAACACAGACATTGAGCACCGGCCAGGTCCACATTCAACCCTGTTCGAGTGTGTGTGTGTGTGTGTGTGTGTGTGGGGGGGGGGGGGGGGGGGGGGGGGGGGGGGGGGGGGGGGGGGGGGCAACTATTCAGGGTGGACTAATTCATCAAAAAACTATAAAATCGGAACTATCCAAAACCGGTCAAATAACCCCCAAGCGGTTTTAGACAGTGTTTGCTACAGTTATGGT